>NC_136878.1:48092767-48112767 GCF_949152265.1 Phoxinus phoxinus | reverse complement strand
TGGTAGCGCTAGTGTCCCGCTGGATCTCCTCTGGTAGCGCTAGTGTCCCGCTGGATCTTCTCTGGTAGCGCTAGTGTCCCGCTGGATCTCCTCTGGTAGCGCTAGTGTCCAGCCGGATCTCCTCTGGTAGCGCTAGTGTCCAGCTGGATCTCCTCTGGTAGCGCTAGTGTCCAGCTGGATCTCCTCTGGTAGCGCTAGTGTCCAGCTGGATCTCCTCTGGTAGCGCTAGTGTCCGGCTGGATCTCCTCTGGTAGCGCTAGTGTCCAGCTGGATCTCCTCTGGTAGCGCTAGTGTCCAGCTGGATCTCCTCTGGTAGCGCTAGTGTCCAGCTGGATCTCCTCTGGTAGCGCTAGTGTCCAGCTGGATCTCCTCTGGTAGCGCTAGTGTCCGGCTGGATCTCCTCTGGTAGCGCTAGTGTCCAGCTGGATCTCCTCTGGTAGCGCTAGTGTCCAGCTGGATCTCCTCTGGTAGCGCTAGTGTCCAGCCGGATCTCCTCTGGTAGCGCTAGTGTCCAGCTGGATCTCCTCTGGTAGCGCTAGTGTCCAGCTGGATCTCCTCTGGTAGCGCTAGTGTCCAGCTGGATCTCCTCTGGTAGCGCTAGTGTCCAGCTGGATCTCCTCTGGTAGCGCTAGTGTCCAGCTGGATCGCCTCTGGTAGCGCTAGTGTCCAGCTGGATCTCCTCTGGTAGCGCTAGTGTCCAGCCGGATCTCCTCTGGTAGCGCTAGTGTCCAGCTGGATCGCCTCTGGTAGCGCTAGTGTCCAGCCGGATCTCCTCTGGTAGCGCTAGTGTCCAGCTGGATCTCCTCTGGTAGCGCTAGTGTCCAGCCGGATCTCCTCTGGTAGCGCTAGTGTCCAGCTGGATCTCCTCTGGTAGCGCTAGTGTCCAGCTGGATCTCCTCTGGTAGCGCTAGTGTCCAGCTGGATCTCCTCTGGTAGCGCTAGTGTCCAGCCGGATCTCCTCTGGTAGCGCTAGTGTCCAGCTGGATCTCCTCTGGTAGCGCTAGTGTCCAGCTGGATCTCCTCTGGTAGCGCTAGTGTCCAGCCGGATCTCCTCTGGTAGCGCTAGTGTCCAGCTGGATCTCCTCTGGTAGCGCTAGTGTCCAGCTGGATCTCCTCTGGTAGCGCTAGTGTCCCGCCGGATCTCCTCTGGTAGCGCTAGTGTCCAGCTGGATCTCCTCTGGTAGCGCTAGTGTCCAGCCGGATCTCCTCTGGTAGCGCTAGTGTCCCGCCGGATCTCCTCTGGTAGCGCTAGTGTCCCGCCGGATCTCCTCTGGTAGCGCTAGTGTCCCGCTGGATCTCCTCTGGTAGCGCTAGTGTCCCGCCGGATCTCCTCTGGTAGCGCTAGTGTCCATCTGGATCTCCTCTGGTAGCGCTAGTGTCCCGCCGGATCTCCTCTGGTAGCGCTAGTGTCCAGCCGGATCTCCTCTGGTAGCGCTAGTGTCCAGCTGGATCTCCTCTGGTAGCGCTAGTGTCCCGCCGGATCTCCTCTGGTAGCGCTAGTGTCCAGCTGGATCTCCTCTGGTAGCGCTAGTGTCCCGCCGGATCTCCTCTGGTAGCGCTAGTGTCCAGCCGGATCTCCTCTGGTAGCGCTAGTGTCCCGCCGGATCTCCTCTGGTAGCGCTAGTGTCCAGCTGGATCTCCTCTGGTAGCGCTAGTGTCCCGCCGGATCTCCTCTGGTAGCGCTAGTGTCCAGCTGGATCTCCTCTGGTAGCGCTAGTGTCCCGCCGGATCTCCTCTGGTAGCGCTAGTGTCCAGCTGGATCTCCTCTGGTAGCGCTAGTGTCCAGCCGGATCTCCTCTGGTAGCGCTAGTGTCCAGCCGGATCTCCTCTGGTAGCGCTAGTGTCCAGCCGGATCTCCTCTGGTAGCGCTAGTGTCCAGCTGGATCTCCTCTGGTAGCGCTAGTGTCCAGCTGGATCTCCTCTGGTAGCGCTAGTGTCCAGCTGGATCTCCTCTGGTAGCGCTAGTGTCCAGCTGGATCTCCTCTGGTAGCGCTAGTGTCCAGCTGGATCTCCTCTGGTAGCGCTAGTGTCCAGCCGGATCTCCTCTGGTAGCGCTAGTGTCCAGCTGGATCTCCTCTGGTAGCGCTAGTGTCCAGCTGGATCTCCTCTGGTAGCGCTAGTGTCCAGCTGGATCTCCTCTGGTAGCGCTAGTGTCCAGCTGGATCTCCTCTGGTAGCGCTAGTGTCCAGCTGGATCTCCTCTGGTAGCGCTAGTGTCCAGCTGGATCTCCTCTGGTAGCGCTAGTGTCCAGCTGGATCTCCTCTGGTAGCGCTAGTGTCCAGCTGGATCTCCTCTGGTAGCGCTAGTGTCCAGCTGGATCTCCTCTGGTAGCGCTAGTGTCCAGCCGGATCTCCTCTGGTAGCGCTAGTGTCCAGCTGGATCTCCTCTGGTAGCGCTAGTGTCCCGCCGGATCTCCTCTGGTAGCGCTAGTGTCCAGCTGGATCTCCTCTGGTAGCGCTAGTGTCCCGCCGGATCTCCTCTGGTAGCGCTAGTGTCCAGCTGGATCTCCTCTGGTAGCGCTAGTGTCCCGCCGGATCTCCTCTGGTAGCGCTAGTGTCCAGCGGGATCTCCTCTGGTAGCGCTAGTGTCCAGCCGGATCTCCTCTGGTAGCGCTAGTGTCCCGCCGGATCTCCTCTGGTAGCGCTAGTGTCCCGCCGGATCTCCTCTGGTAGCGCTAGTGTCCAGCGGATCTCCTCTGGTAGCGCTAGTGTCCCGCCGGATCTCCTCTGGTAGCGCTAGTGTCCCGCCGGATCTCCTCTGGTAGCGCTAGTGTCCCGCCGGATCTCCTCTGGTAGCGCTAGTGTCCCGCCGGATCTCCTCTGGTAGCGCTAGTGTCCCGCCGGATCTCCTCTGGTAGCGCTAGTGTCCCGCCGGATCTCCTCTGGTAGCGCTAGTGTCCCGCCGGATCTCCTCTGGTAGCGCTAGTGTCCCGCCGGATCTCCTCTGGTAGCGCTAGTGTCCAGCGGATCTCCTCTGGTAGCGCTAGTGTCCAGCGGATCTCCTCTGGTAGCGCTAGTGTCCAGCCGGATCTCCTCTGGTAGCGCTAGTGTCCAGCTGGATCTCCTCTGGTAGCGCTAGTGTCCAGCTGGATCTCCTCTGGTAGCGCTAGTGTCCAGCTGGATCTCCTCTGGTAGCGCTAGTGTCCAGCTGGATCTCCTCTGGTAGCGCTAGTGTCCAGCTGGATCTCCTCTGGTAGCGCTAGTGTCCAGCTGGATCTCCTCTGGTAGCGCTAGTGTCCAGCTGGATCTCCTCTGGTAGCGCTAGTGTCCAGCTGGATCTCCTCTGGTAGCGCTAGTGTCCAGCCGGATCTCCTCTGGTAGCGCTAGTGTCCAGCTGGATCTCCTCTGGTAGCGCTAGTGTCCCGCCGGATCTCCTCTGGTAGCGCTAGTGTCCAGCTGGATCTCCTCTGGTAGCGCTAGTGTCCCGCCGGATCTCCTCTGGTAGCGCTAGTGTCCAGCTGGATCTCCTCTGGTAGCGCTAGTGTCCCGCCGGATCTCCTCTGGTAGCGCTAGTGTCCAGCGGGATCTCCTCTGGTAGCGCTAGTGTCCAGCCGGATCTCCTCTGGTAGCGCTAGTGTCCCGCCGGATCTCCTCTGGTAGCGCTAGTGTCCCGCCGGATCTCCTCTGGTAGCGCTAGTGTCCAGCGGATCTCCTCTGGTAGCGCTAGTGTCCCGCCGGATCTCCTCTGGTAGCGCTAGTGTCCCGCCGGATCTCCTCTGGTAGCGCTAGTGTCCCGCCGGATCTCCTCTGGTAGCGCTAGTGTCCCGCCGGATCTCCTCTGGTAGCGCTAGTGTCCCGCCGGATCTCCTCTGGTAGCGCTAGTGTCCCGCCGGATCTCCTCTGGTAGCGCTAGTGTCCCGCCGGATCTCCTCTGGTAGCGCTAGTGTCCCGCCGGATCTCCTCTGGTAGCGCTAGTGTCCAGCGGATCTCCTCTGGTAGCGCTAGTGTCCAGCGGATCTCCTCTGGTAGCGCTAGTGTCCAGCGGATCTCCTCTGGTAGCGCTAGTGTCCAGCCGGATCTCCTCTGGTTACTGTAACGAGGTGTTTCTGCTTCTCAGGCTGTTTGAGATGGGTTTTGCGGAGCAGCTTCAGGAGATCATCAGACGTCTCCCAGACGCTCGGCAGACGCTGCTGTTCTCCGCCACGCTTCCCAAGCTGATCGTGGAGTTCGCCAGAGCCGGTGAGCAGTCTCTTCTGCACACATATATATACATGACATTATGACCTCATATATTTTATCATTAGGCTGTGTTCAGAGTGCGGTGAGATCAGTATGGCGGCGCGCGTGTGTTATAGTTGAGCTCCTCTGATTGGCTGATCTGTTTCCCGCACAGGCCTCACGGAGCCGGTCCTCCTTCGTCTGGATGTGGACACCAAACTCAGCGACCAGCTCAAGGTGAACATCACGTTCTGTTCAGCGCCGCCTCTGTGATGTGAAGTACCGACTCTTGGTTTATTCAGGGGTTGATGACATCAGAGGGACAGGGAAGTGTGCAAACATGCACCGAGGAGCCCTTCATTATCAGACCTTTCATGTGTTAAATGAGCAAAAGAGTCGAGGGTTCGGGGGAATGTGTCTTCTGCTCATCAAGGCTGCATTTATTTGATCAAATATACAGTAATGTTATGATATGAATATGAATATATATTAAAAATATGAAATATTATTCCAATGTAAAACAGCAGTTTTTACTGTATTTTTAATTAAATAAATTCAGCTTTTGATCACCGGAATAAATTACACTTACTATATTCACATAGAAAATGGTGAAATATTATAATGTAAATCATCAGTTTTCTATGTGAATATACAGTAAAGTGTAATTTATTCCTGTGATCAAAGCATCAATACTCCAGTCTTCAGTGTCACATGATCCTCCAGAAATCAGTGTAATATGATGATCTGATGCTCAAACATTTATGATTATTATCAATGTTGAACACGGCTCAGAATTGTGTGGAGGAAGAAATATTTTTCCGGATTCTGATGAGTGGAAAGTTGATTTGAAATATAATATTTTTGTAACGTTCCCGTTCCCTCTGCTTGTGTGTCGTCCAGCTCTCGTTCTTCCACGTGCGCATGGACGATAAACGGGCTCTTCTTCTGCATCTGCTGAGGGCCGTGGTGAAGCCGCAGGAGCAGACGGTGGTGTTCGTCGCCACCAAACATCACGTGGAGTTCCTGAAGGAGGTGCGGGAGAACTACATCTGTGTTGAAGTCTTTCACGTTGTGTTTCGCTCAAACACACCAACAATCCTGTTATTTTAATGTTCACTGCTACACTCTCAGGCCGTCCACTAGTTCATCATCATCAGCTGTGTTTCCATCCACATCATTTTATGAATTTTAATAAGTTGCATAAAAAACTAAGATGCACATAAATTTAAAAAATGCGCTCAGTTGAGGCGGATAATAAACTGCGATGGAAACACACTCACACAGGGTTCGGACAAGGGGCTTAAAGTGCTTGGATTTGACTTAGTCCTAGAAAACCCCTGAACACAGACATATTCATGAAGAGGTGAAAAGTGCTTAAATCACTGAAAAACAATATATATGAAATTAGTGTTTAATTTTTGCGATGAAACAATATTTTCATGCTAAATGAATGTAGCAGCCCGTCTGATACAGATATAAAGACATGACTACGAACCAGATATTGCTCATATAAATATCCAAGTATATGACGAGCTTTCATTCTTCATATATTCATGGAAAAAAATCTTAATTAAGTTTGAATAAGCGATATCTTTGTCATAGTAGCTTTCAATGGTTAGTTACCATAGTCATTGCACTTTATTTGTACCTTTTTTGTTGTATTAGTATGTGTTTTATTCATCTGTTTACCTTTTTTAGAATTTTAAAGATAATAGATATTGTTTTGATTAGTGAGATCTTTGATTGTAATCCTTGAAAACAAAACAAAAAGTAGTTCTTGAAAAGTCCTTTAAAGTCTTGGAATTTAATTTTACAGTATTGTTCTCTGATTCTGTCCTGTTGGTTCTGATGTGTGTGTGTGTGTGTGTGTTGCAGGTCCTGATGGAGCAGGGCGTGGAGGTCGCCTACATCTACAGCGCTCTGGACCAGACGGCCCGTAAGATCAACATCGGCCGCTTCGTCCACCGGAAGGCCATGGTTCTGCTGGTCACTGATGTGGCGGCCCGGGGCATCGACATCCCACTCCTCGACAACGTCATCAACTTCAACTTCCCGTCCAAGCCCAAACTCTTCCTGCACAGAGTCGGTGTGTGACGGAGCAGATGCTTCACCTCTGACCCCTGAGATTGACCTCTATCCCCTGACCTCGACCTCTAACCCCCTGACCTTGACATTAACCCCTGACCTCGACCTCTAACCCATGTCCTTTAACCCCTGACCTTGACCTTTAACCCCATACCTCTAACCCCTGACCTCGACCTCTAACCCCTGACCTCTGTGTTGCAGGCCGCGTGGCTCGCGCCGGCAGAGGCGGGACTGCGTTCAGTCTGGTGTGTTCTGATGAAGTGCCGTTCCTCTACGATCTGCATCTGTTCTTGGGTCGACCCGTACAGTTCGCCGTCCCCGAACACACACCAGGTAAACACAGGGACTTGTGTTTGTGTTGAGTAGTGTGTGTGTGTGTGTGTGCAGGGGCGACACTAATGCTTGTCTGGGACAAGTAGACTTTTTTGATGGTACAGGCGAAAGATAATTTTACTTGCAAGCAGCCTCACCCTTCCCTCGGGTCATCACCCTTCCCTCGGGTCATCACCCTTCCCTCGGGTCATCACCCTTCCCTCGGGTCATCACCCTTCCCTCGGGTCATCACCCTTCCCTCGGGTCATCACCCTTCCCTCGGGTCATCACCCTTCCCTCGGGTCATCACCCTTCCCTCGGGTCATCACCCTTCCCTCGGGTCATCACCCTTCCCTCGGGTCATCACCCTTCCCTCGGGTCATCACCCTTCCCTCGGGTCATCACCCTTCCCTCGGGTCATCACCCTTCCCTCGGGTCATCACCCTTCCCTCGGGTCATCACCCTTCCCTCGGGTCATCACCCTTCCCTCGGTTCATCATCCTTCCCTCGGTTCATCACCCTTCCCTCGGGTCATCACCCTTCCCTCGGGTCATCACCCTTCCCTCGGGTCATCACCCTTCCCTCGGGTCATCACCCTTCCCTCGGGTCATCACCCTTCCCTCGGTTCATCACCCTTCCCTCGGGTCATCATCCTTCCCTCGGGTCATCACCCTTCCCTCGGGTCATCACCCTTCCCTCGGTTCATCACCCTTCCCTCGGGTCATCACCCTTCCCTCGGGTCATCACCCTTCCCTCGGGTCATCACCCTTCCCTCGGGTCATCACCCTTCCCTCGGGTCATCACCCTTCCCTCGGGTCATCACCCTTCCCTCGGTTCATCACCCTTCCCTCGGGTCATCACCCTTCCCTCGGGTCATCACCCTTCCCTCGGTTCATCACCCTTCCCTCGGGTCATCACCCTTCCCTCGGGTCATCACCCTTCCCTCGGGTCATCACCCTTCCCTCGGTTCATCACCCTTCCCTCGGGTCATCACCCTTCCCTCGGGTCATCACCCTTCCCTCGGGTCATCACCCTTCCCTCGGTTCATCACCCTTCCCTCGGGTCATCACCCTTCCCTCGGGTCATCACCCTTCCCTCGGGTCATCACCCTTCCCTCGGGTCATCACCCTTCCCTCGGTTCATCACCCTTCCCTCGGGTCATCACCCTTCCCTCGGGTCATCACCCTTCCCTCGGTTCATCACCCTTCCCTCGGGTCATCACCCTTCCCTCGGGTCATCACCCTTCCCTGGGGTGGTTCATCACCCTTCCCTCGGTTCATCACCCTTCCCTCGGGTCATCACCCTTCCCTCGGGTCATCACCCTTCCCTCGGGTCATCACCCTTCCCTCGGGTCATCACCCTTCCCTCGGGTCATCACCCTTCCCTCGGGTCATCACCCTTCCCTCGGGTCATCACCCTTCCCTCGGTTCATCACCCTTCCCTCGGTTCATCACCCTTCCCTCGGGTCATCACCCTTCCCTCGGGTCATCACCCTTCCCTCGGGTCATCACCCTTCCCTCGGGTCATCACCCTTCCCTCGGGTCATCACCCTTCCCTCGGGTCATCACCCTTCCCTCGGGTCATCACCCTTCCCTCGGGTCATCACCCTTCCCTCGGGTCATCACCCTTCCCTCGGGTCATCACCCTTCCCTCGGGTCATCACCCTTCCCTCGGTTCATCACCCTTCCCTCGGGTCATCACCCTTCCCTCGGGTCATCACCCTTCCCTCGGGTCATCACCCTTCCCTCGGGTCATCACCCTTCCCTCGGGTCATCACCCTTCCCTCGGGTCATCACCCTTCCCTCGGGTCATCACCCTTCCCTCGGGTCATCACCCTTCCCTCGGGTCATCACCCTTCCCTCGGGTCATCACCCTTCCCTCGGGTCATCACCCTTCCCTCGGGTCATCAGAGTCCAAGACTCCAGGACTTGTGTCGCACTTCAACCATGAATATTCCTGAATGAATCAGTCGTTTGAATGAATTACTGGTTTAATACGACGGTCATCTGCTGCCACCTACTGGTGGTTCAGTTTCGTGTTTAGAAGTATCATTCTTTCCAACGTTTCTTATTTGTTTAAAGCCCTGCTGTATAATTGTGTGTGCCGGTCCTCAGATGCGGACGGCGTGTTCGGTCGGGTTCCTCAGAGTGTCCTGGACGATGAAGACGCTCCGCTGCAGACGGCGCACGAGAACTCTCTGGATCTGCAGACTCTATACCGGGTCTCTGAGAACGCATACAAGCAGTACCTGAAGTCCAGACCCAGCCCGTCACCCGAGTCCATCAAGCGCGTCAAGAGCGCAGACCTGTCCAAGATGGCCGTCCACCCGCTGCTGGGTGAGTGTGTGTGTGTGTGAGAGAGAGAGAAACTCCTGCTGAACTCTTCTGTGTGTGTGTGTGTGTGTGTGTGTGTGAGAGAGAGAGAATCTCCTGCTGAACTCTTCTGTGTGTGTGTGTGTGAGAGAGAGAGACTCCTGCTGAACTCTTCTGTGTGTGTGTGTGTGTGTGTGTGTGAGAGACTCCTGCTGAACTCTTCTGTGTGTGTGTGTGTGAGAGAGAGAGACTCCTGCTGAACTCTTCTGTGTGTGTGTGTGTGTGAGAGAGAGAGACTCCTGCTGAACTCTTCTGTGTGTGTGTGTGTGAGAGAGAGAGACTCCTGCTGAACTCTTCTGTGTGTGTGTGTGTGTGTGTGTGAGAGAGACTCCTGCTGAACTCTTCTGTGTGTGTGTGTGTGTGAGAGAGAGAGACTCCTGCTGAACTCTTCTGTGTGTGTGTGTGTGTGAGAGAGAGAGAATCTCCTGCTGAACTCTTCTGTGTGTGTGTGTGTGTGTGTGTGTGTGTGAGAGAGAGAATCTCCTGCTGAACTCTTCTGTGTGTGTGTGTGTGTGTGTGTGTGTGTGTCTCAGGTTCTGGACTGGAGCGGGTGGAACTGGACCGGCTGCTGATGGTCGACTGCATCAAGGGCTACAAGGCTAAATCTGTACGTTTATTCAGTGTCGTCTCTCTCTGAAGGCTCAGGAATGAACGTTCTGTCATCATTTACTCGGCTTGTTGTTCAATCAACACTACTTTCTTTCATCTTCTGAAGTTTGATCCATTATTGACTGATATCGTTCTCCTCTGTCCGTCTCAAATCTCATTTGTGATTAGTGTTGTGTATCGTTGGAATTTTAACAATTCCAATTCTGCTTATTGATTCCTAATTTCACTTCCAAAAAGTAAATATATCATGAACAAAAAAATCAACCGGCTAAAGAACACTTACACAATGAACGTTTGCCTGTGGTTTATAAACACCATAGAAAAACAACTAGCGTAACTAATATACATGTTAGTCATTAAAAAAGATGTTTAATTTATAATAACTCGGGGTTATTATAGAGACGGCAGCAGGATTATTAGGAATATATTACTTGATCTTGAATGGTTTAAAGTGAAATGCTCACAAGGGAATTGATGGGAGGAATCGAAATTTAAATTTAAAGTATCCAGTTCCCGACCCTATTTCTGCTTGTTTTTCGGTAATACTTTATTTGACAGTGTCTTTGTTACATGTTACATGTACTTACTGTAGTAATGATACATAATTACATGCAGATCCTTCGCAAAGCAAATCCATTCCCTACAGTGTTTGACTTCAGAAGACGTTGAATATAGTTCTGGCTCTGACTGTCAGATGTTTATTGGGCGAGCTGCACGTTCTTGTTTCCTCAGACTATTTTTGAAATCAACTCCAGCAACAAAACCAGTGCCAGCGAGGTGATGCGGGCCAAGCGATCTCGGGACAGTGTTCTGGTCCACAAGTTCTCCACAGCGCGAGCGGAGCTGATGGGCCAGACCGCCGTCCCCATGGTAACCAACACAGAACCGCGACCCGACGAGGACGAAGACGAGATTCAGGTGAGCACACTGAACACTGACTCCAGGAGCTGATCCCTGTGTCTGATGTCTGATGTCTGTGTCTGATGTCTGATGTCTGTGTCTGATGTCTGTGTCTGATGTCTGATGTCTGATGTCTGATGTCTGTGTCTGTGTCTGATGTCTGATGTCTGATGTCTGATGTCTGTGTCTGATGTCTGTGTCTGTGTCTGTGTCTGATGTCTGTGTCTGATGTCTGTGTCTGATGTCTGGTGTCTGTGTCTGTGTCTGATGTCTGATGTCTGATGTCTGTGTCTGATGTCTGATGTCTGATGTCTGTGTCTGTGTCTGTGTCTGATGTCTGATGTCTGATGTCTGTGTCTGATGTCTGTGTCTGATGTCTGATGTCTGATGTCTGTGTCTGTGTCTGATGTCTGATGTCTGATGTCTGTGTCTGATGTCTGATGTCTGTGTCTGTGTCTGTGTCTGATGTCTGTGTCTGTGTCTGATCTCTGTGTCTGATGTCTGGTGTCTGATGTCTGGTGTCTGATGTCTGGTCTCTGATGTCTGTGTCTGATGTCTGTGTCTGTGTCTGATCTCTGTGTCTGATCTCTGTGTCTGATGTATGTGTCTGATGTCTGTGTCTGGTGTCTGATGTCTGGTGTCTGATGTCTGGTGTCTGGTGTCTGTGTCTGATGTCTGATGTCTGTGTCTGATGTCTGTGTCTGATCTCTGTGTCTGATGTCTGTGTGTCTGATGTCTGTGTGTCTGATGTCTGTGTGTCTGATGTCTGTGTCTGTCTGATCCCCGTGTCTGATCTCTACAGACGGTGTTCTCTGAGGTGGTGGGAGGGAAGAAACGAAAGCAAGATACTGAAATCAGCAGGAAGAAAACATTACCAGGAAAAGATGAAGAGTTCTACATCCCGTACAGACCCAAAGACTTCGACTCAGAGCGAGGGTATGGCCGGCTCCTTATTTATTATTATTATTATCATCATCATCTTCCACAGCTTATCCGGGGCAGGATCGCGGGCAGCAGTGTAAGCAGAGATGCTCAGACTTCCCTCTCCCTATCACTTCCTCCAGCTCTTCCGGGGGGACACCGAGGCGTTCCCAGGCCAGCCGGGAGATATAATCCCTGCAGCGTGTCCTAGGTCTTCCCCGGGGTCTCCTCCCGGTGGGACGTGCCCGGAACATCTCCCCGGCGTCCAGGAGGCACCGGCGTCGATGCCCGAGCCACCTCAGCTGTGGAGGAGCAGCGGCTCTACTCTGAGCTCCTCCCGAGTGACCGAGCTCCTCACCCGATCTCTGAGGGATCGCCCAGCCACCCTGCGGAGAAAGCTCATTCCGGCCGCCTGTGTCCGGGATCTTGTCCTTTCGGTCATGACCCAAAGCTCATGACCATAGGTGAGAGTAGGAACGTAGATTGACCGGTAAATCGAGAGTTCGCCTTGCAGCTCAGCTCCTTCTTCACCACGACAGACCGGTACATCGACCGCATTACTGCAGCAGCTGCACCGATCCGTCTGTCAATCTCCCGTTCCATCCTTCCCTCACTCGTGAACAAGACCCCAAGATACTTGAACTCCTCCACTTGAGGCAGGAACTCTCCACCAACCTGAAGTGGGCAATCCGGCCTAGTGTCCCGGTGCCACGTGCACTGATGGACACCCTTGTGCTCAAACATGGTGTTCGTACTGGACAAGCTTTAACTAGCAAGGCAAGGCACCGCTCGAGTTCAGATCAGGGGGGCCGTTCCTCCCTATCATCCCTCTCCAGGTGCCACTGTTGCTGCCCACGTGGGCGCTGAAGTCCCCCAGTAGAACGACGGAGTCCCCAGTCGGAGCACTTCCCAGCACCCCTCCCAGAGACTCCAAGAGGGCCGGGTACTCAACACTGCCGTCCGGCCCGTAGGCGCAGGGAAGCGACCCTCTCGTTCACCGGGGTGAACTCCAACACATGGCGGCTGAGCTGGGGGGCTATAAGTAAAGCCACACCACCCGCCGCCTCTCACTATGGGCAACTCCAGAGTGGTGAAGAGTCCATCCTCTCTTGAGGAGTGTGGTTCCAGAGCCTAAGCCGTGCGTGGAGGTGATCCCAACTACCTCTAGTCGGAACCTCTCAACCTCACGCACAATCTCAGGCTCCTTCCCCGCCAGCGAGGTGGCGTTCCACGTCCCGAAAGCTAGTTTCCGTGTCCAGGGATCGGGTTGTCGGGGCCCCCGCCTTCGACTGTCGCCCCATCAGCTTTGCACCGGCCCCTTACGGCCCTCCTGCAGGCCGGCCACGTCGCTCCTCCGGGCTGAGCCCCAGGTCGGGCCCCTGCTGCGCCTTGCCGGGCCACGTCACGGTCCTTGTTTTTCTTTGCAACATAAAGGGTTTATGAACCGCTCTTAGTCTGACCCGTCACCTAGGACCTGTTTGCCTTGGCAGGCCCTACCAGGGGCATATAGCCCCGGACAACACAGCTCCTAGGGTCCTTCGGGTACTCGAACCCCTCCACCGCGGTAAGGTGGCAGTTCAAGGAGGGGTCTTATCATCATCATCATCATCATCCATCATCATCATCATTATTATTATTATTCAAAGTGTTCAATTTGAAAAATGTTAAATGTTTCCATGTGTTTGTGTGTGTGTGTGTGTGTAGGCTGAGTCTCGGGGCAGATGCGGGCTCGTTCGAGCATCAGGCCTCCTCTGCAGTTCTGGATCTGATGGGTGACGAGAGCAAATCTTTAAATCAGCACAAGAGCCTGATGAAGTGGTGAGCAGCGCCGGCTTCTACACGCGTGACCCTGTGCACACTGCTAATCATCCTGACACACACGTGCTCTTATCCTGACACACACGTGCTCTTATCCTGACACACACGTGCTCTTATCCTGACACACACGTGCTCTTATCCTGACACACACGTGCTCTTATCCTGACACACACGTGCTCTTATCCTGACACACACGTGCTCTTATCCTGACACACACGTGCTCTCCGCAGGGATCGCAAGAGGAAGCGCTTCGTCCATGACACGGGTAACAACGACAAACACAAGAAGATCAAGACAGAGAGTGGAACGGTGGTCAGCGGCAAGAAGAACAAGAAGAACTTGTATCCTTCTGGAAAAGATTCTCTTCGTAACACAGCTTTACAGGAACTCATGATGTTAATGTTGTTTATGTCTTCAGATCTGGGCGATGGGATGGTTTACATTCAGAGACGATAGAAACAATCAAGCCCAGAACTTTTGTCGCACTTGCACCACGAATACACACAAAAAAATATGAAAGGATTCGAGGAGTTTTGTGGTTGAAATTTTAAAAAGTATCAAAACCTTCCCTTACCAGTCAATTTGACCCCCTCAGGAATGCTAGGAATGCTTCAGTACACAAAACAAATGCTAAAACTACCAAAAAATTATTGTATAATGTCTACATGTGTATCTGAATGCACACTGAAGTTAACTGGCTTTAGGACCCAGCGGAACAGCTCCTTTGCCTCCATATAGAGATATAAGCCCATCTAGAGTTATGAAATATCATGTTATATTATTATTTTTCCACAAGAGGTCGGCAGAGACACCCATTGTAAGATATTTTTAACTGAATTTTAAAGGGTTATGCATTAAATTGTGAGTGATTTTGAATTTTAAGTTGAAAGAATGAGGAAAGTGCTTAAATTATTTTTTAATTATCAAAATTTAGCCATTTTAAATAAAATAAAAATCTCAACAAAAAAAAATAAGTATAATTTTAGGGCTTCGGTGCAGATAAAATGTATGCACAGATGAATTGTTCAAAATAAGATCTATAACATTGGGTGAATTTTTATTTCATGAGTTTTACAAGAGTAAATTGTATCGGCCCGCTACAGATTTGTGCGGCTAATCTTGATGTGAACAGGCCTTCAAGACCAGGAAGAGGAATTAAGAATTGTTGATCCCATGTGGACTTGTGCAGGTCTGATGTGAGTAATTGCGTGTCAGTTGGTTTTCCTGACCTTGGTCCAGTTATGAAGAATGGAAGAAGAAGAATAAGATGGATGACCGAGCGTCAGACTCGGATGGAGAAACTGGAGGAGCGTCGAGAGGGAGGAACTCCAGCGGTAAGAGACCAATGCTAAGTCCCAGTTCCCCTACTTGTACTACGCCTTAAAGTATGTTCTGAGTGTGTAGCAAAAGAGTACGCGAGCTTTGGGACATAGTACATAGCACTAGTATGCGAATTGGGACGCACCGAAATATTGTGTTGTGAAATCATCCAGTTGATCACATGACATCCGCTCTCTTAAGTACTAGTGTGTTTGTGTTGTGGTTTCTTCAGGTCGTGGAGGAAGAGGAGGGGGTTATGGCCAGTCGAGAGGAAGAGGAGGGGGTTATGGCCAGTCGAGAGGAAGAGGAGGGGCTTATGGCCAGTCGAGAGGAAGAGGAGGGGCTTATGGCCAGTCAGGAGGAAGAGGAGGAGCTCATGGCCAGTCGGGAGGAAGAGGAGGAGCTCCTGCCGAGAGCGGCTCGCGTGTGCGATCGGAGCTGAAGAACCGCGATCAGATCCTCAAGCTACGCAAGCGTAAAGCTAAACAGCAGTTCCTGCAGAGCGGTGGCATGAAGAAGCTGCGCGCGAAAGGAAAGCAGCGGCTACAGGAAGTGATGCGGTCCGGCTTCGGGCGCGGCGGCAACAAGAAGGGAAAGATGAAGAAGAGACTTTAATAGAGGAAACGATACGAACAATCCCGCTTCCCCGGAAAACAAGATGGCCGTCTGAAACTCTTTTACTGAAACGTTTCATGCACATGTTGCTCTTTGTCTGCATAAAAGAGATGTTTCCGGTCAACTATCAACAGAATGTCCATTACCACTCAAAATTATTTCTATTGCAGATTTCAAATTTTTTTTTTTGTTGTTAAAAATGGCCGTCAGTTACAGTAAGACCGCAAACCGCCTCAACTTGATACCGGTTCAGATTGGTGTGATAGACATGTTTAGTCTTTGATTTCGGTGTCATCATGAACACAGGAGAGCCTGTGAGTTTCACATCATGTGTGACTGGTTCTCTAAACCCCGTAAACTAAGAAACCCTTTAATGATTAATTTGTTTATTATGCTAAGGGTTCACTCTTAAAGTTTGCATGAAACTGAAGTTGTGCTTGTCTTTTCTTCCCTGTTGTGTTGTATATCCGAGTGAAACGCTTCTGGAACAAGAACACGTAAGAAATAAATAAAGGTTTGCTATTGGCTGATCTCATGTGAGTGACAGGTTATAGCCCCGCCCACATCATCAGAGAAGAGATTCTGCAAGAGAAAGATTCAAGATTAACACAATAATGATGTGCACCCATAAATCATTTAGAATAAACACTGCAATATTCCATAAACAACTAGATCTGTTTTGATTTCATGGGCGCTAGCGTTCAACTTCTAATGTAGCCTACACTGAATAGTTCAGGACAATTTATTGATTGTGATCCTAATTAAGTGGAAAATAAGGCCTTTTACACAGAATACATATATTACTGCACAAATAAAATGTGACATTTTACCACACCACTAGATATGTACGGTAATCTAAAACAGAACTGGGTTCAAATAAGTATTAAAATGGAACCACAAACTTGTGGCAGACCTTCACGCACACATTAGCATATTAACGTACGTAACGCCCGCAGTCGCGACCCGCCAGCGTAGAGGAAGTGACGTCTAAACGCGGTGAGTCCCGCTGAACTGGTCAAGAGTGGTGATGATGGGCTTGTTTGAGATGCGCCTCGCCTCGCCTGATGTGTAGTCGAGAGCGTTTATATACTGTCTATGGTCGAGAGTAGCCGGAGGAGTGAAGAAGTGCAGGCCGGACAGATCTCTCTCCTCGCAGTGGACCAGATCCTACGAGATCAAAGGCGGTATCGCGGGATTCACGCTCGTGCTGCTAATGAACTGGATGCAATTTAAGTTCTGTTGCTTTTATAAGAAAATAAATATAATGAACAAGACACTCAAAGTTCTTGTTATTTAATTACACCAAAGACGCGTGTTTATTAATATTTTTTAATAAATATGTCAACAATCAAATAACCCAGATCACACTGTCAGAGAGTTCGGGAATACTCAAACTTAATTTATACACATAAAAACACGAAGTTTTAAATTCAAACATTTTAAAAGAGAACAATACATCACGGTTGTTTTAAACCAATGAGCATTAAGCTGTGTCGTCAGCAAGTCGTTTCCCATCATGCTCTTGATCAGCAGTCGTGGAGAGCAACTGCGCTCGACTGCAGAATCCGACGCGCGCGGCTTGTGCTCGCGAGAGTGTTTCTACATGCGTCACATGACATCAGAGCCAGGCGGACCGCACTTGACACATGCATCTCGCGCTCATCACCGGCGATCGGTTCTGCACAGATTTTGCTCATCTCACTCAAACGAGCCTAATGTAATATGAGGTGTAATATATGGCGCTTTCCACTGCATACGGCTCAGTACGGTCCGGCACAGCATGGTTCGACTTCGTGGTACGACTCGGTTCGCTTTAGCTCGGTTCGCCGTTCCACGGCAGTTAGTACCGCTTTAAAGTGGGTGGGATTATAGACGATCGTTATAGTTTATCCGCTTCTCCGCCGTCGACGTGAGGAACTGCACTCCGTCCACCGACCACGGTTCAGCCATTTCTGTTTTTTTCAGTTTCTTCTTCAAGCAAGTAGTTAAAAACTGGTGCTACAGCGGTGGCTGTTACTGGCTTTTTAAATCTACCAGGTTTGGTGTCTCATGTCGCGCAAATACAATGACGCTGGTAGTGGCGATTCTGTCTGACCAATCAGTGATCTGCAGTGTTTTCACGTCACATTTTGGTGTCGGTACGGTACGCTTGGGACCTCAACAGAGGTGGTACCATTTAAAGCGAGCCGACGCGAGCCGTACCATGCAGTGGCAAAGCGCCAAATCGTGCCGTACCGAACCGTGCCGTACAGTGCCTCCTGCCAAATTATTACCCCCCTCGTTGATTGCCTAATCCTAAGGCCGTGTGTCCACCAAAGCGTTTTTTCACGCGGCTGGCTTTATTTTTTAAATGTTTTCAATGTGAACGCCGTGTTTTTAGAGCGCCAGGAGCGTAACGAGGCGCTGAGCGAGTATTTAACGCTCAAGTGATGAGCGCTCGGCGTTTTTTACAAGTCGCCGAGAGTTGAAGAATGTTCCACTTCGGGTAAAACGCAGCGCTCATCACTGTCACTTTTTAGCCAACCGTCCAATCACAGTGGAGGAGGGGCGGGACTAATACCACACGGACCAACGGATTTTCTGTATCATAGCAACGATGCGTCTCAACTGAAAAAAAAACTGCGCTGCCAAAACGCTCTCAAGCGCCCGCAGCTCGGCGTCTTCAGCAGAGCGCCTAGCGTCTTCAGCAGAGCGCCTAGCGTCTTCAGCAGAGCGCCTAGAGTCTTCAGCAGAGCGCCTAGCGTCTTCAGCAGAGCGCCTAGCGTCTTCAGCAGAGCGCCTAGCGTCTTCAGCAGAGCGCCTAGCGTCTTCAGCAGAGCGCCTAGCGTCTTCAGCAGAGCGCCTAGCGTCTTCAGCAGAGCGCCTAGAGTCTTCAGCAGAGCGCCTAGCGTCTTCAGCAGAGCGCCTAGCGTCTTCAGCAGAGCGCCTAGCGTCTTCAGCAGAGCGCCTAGCGTCTTCAGCAGAGCGCCTAGCGTCTTCAGCAGAGCGCCTAGAGTCTTCAGCAGAGCGCCTAGCGTCTTCAGCAGAGCGCCTAGCGTCTTCAGCAGAGCGCCTAGCGTCTTCAGCAGAGCGCCTAGCGTCTTCAGCAGAGCGCCTAGCGTCTTCAGCTGGCTAAAACCGCTTTGGTGGACACACGGCCTAACCCCTGGGCAGCCGCGCTCGTCATCACGTTGTGCGTCAGGTCAAGTGTTGCTCTTGTGGCGTAAGTCGACTTGCGTAGGCCGTCTACCGGAAGCTAGTTCTTTTATTCACACAGTAATCGTACACAGAGCACATGGTGAACGGCAAGCTGACCTTGACTGATGACGGTATGTGTGACGACAGGGTTCAGACAGGGTTGACTTGGGAATGGGATCAAGGATCTTGTAGCCTACTTCAAAAGTAAAACATTTGATCTGTATAATATTTGCTGTGAGCCCTTTAATATATTCATCTGATCCCTGGAGGAATGTTTTCCTTCGAGAGCTCCAGCATGTGAACTATTAAAACCCTTCTGATAGCAGCTAATCCCAGAGAGAGCGGCACTTCCAGCTTTCCAATCAGGGAAGAGGAGCGAGAGTCTTATCAGCGCTCCCAGTTATCAGCGCTCCCAGTTATCAGCGTTCCCAGGCCGGACACGCCGTCCTCTCCAGAAGCGCTGAGCTGCTTATCCATGTGGAGTGCAGCCATTATTAGCCTGTCAATCAGGCTCCGGGTCACGGGCGCTCCGGGCTGTGTCCCGTATAACGCCGTAACTCGCGGCTTCACTATCACAGTACGGTGCATCGCTGGAGAAATCAACTATAGTCACGGCTGTTCCCGAAACCATGCTGTCGCAAACTGGTCGTTCAACCGCGTTAGCTAATGATGTCACACAGGAGTCATAACTACTGTTAATGAATCTGATTGAGATCGAATTAATGCGAGATGCTTTGCTATAAATTACGGACATGCATCTGAGGAATATTGCTCATTTTTCTCAGTTATTTTGCTTTATTTCCAGATTCACTCATAGACTCGTTCTTACACACTAGAGCTCGCTCACACATGCAGAAACTACACTTTAAATCCCTCGACAAACTAAAGACGTAAATGTCATCTATCTGTATTCTAAATAAAAGATATAGATTGTTCTGAATGTCAGCTTGCTTATTTTGCTCAAGATCAGGATTTATTGAGTCCACATGTCATGAAAACTAGAAACTCTGCTTCCAACCACAGGCCGAGATCTGTCCCTCACACACACACCTCTGCGATGCTGTTTGCGAATGTTCGTCAGAACTATAGTTTCGGGAAACACGACGCGTTGAACTGCTGATAACGACAGAACTCGAGGCCATAGTCGGCTAACGATGCTTTTGGGAAACGCACGCCTGTCCGGAGTAACGGCTCGACGGCACCCGACCGCTGCCGAATGATGCCCATCGTAATCTGGGGCCTAGCCAGGTGTGGTTCAGTTTAGTGTGCGCCAACCCTGAGCCTGGGAACACACCCCTGGCAGGGCTCAATCCGAGGGGCGGGATTCAAATCCCCTCTGCACGCTATAGGATAGCGCTACAACCAACCAGAGCAACGACGAAGGTGACGTAGTCAGAGCGACGGCACACATGTTCCTTTTTTAAGAATGACTTCAGTGCCGTTCTCAAAGAAAAGCTTAGCCTCAAATCTTCCAGAGTCACGGCCAAAGGCGGTTTGAAAGCCCGCTGTTCGCCAGCAGCCGTTCTTTGTTTTCAAGTAGCAGGGAATTCATACGGAACCGTCGCAACTCTGCCGTCATTATGTTAACCCCGCCCACCGACTCTATACACGATGTGATTGGCCTGACTAGAGTTTGGTTTTTCCAGCTCGCAAGCCAACGGAGAGTTGCTTGACGATCCGCTAGGGTGCGTCTAGATTTCTAGGCTAGCCAACC
>NC_136878.1:48067767-48087767 GCF_949152265.1 Phoxinus phoxinus | reverse complement strand
TACGACAGCGTGTTCCAGATCTTGCCGATATCCAGCAGCTTCACACAGTGGACCAACACTCAAGTCAAGTCAAGTCATCTTCATTTATATAGCGCTTTTAACTATGTAGATTGTTTCAAAGCTGCTTTACAGAGATAATAATTTAAGGTAACAGATTGTTTTGGCTTTATAGCGGTTCTTGAATAATGTTATTTTCCAGCTAAAGTTAGTTTTGATTGATTCACTTCCGTCGAAAGGATAATTAGTTATTAAATTAGCTCTAGTCTTTACACAGACTTTAAACGCCAACCTGTGAGAAACACTGATGGCGCTCACGTGCGCATCAAGAATGAATTCTATAGTTATATGCGTTTGAATATATGTGCGCATGTTTGTAATTCCCTATAAACCAAGACTTAACAAACTACTTTTCTTGCTTATACATTTCGATACAGAATTTTATTTTATTTTATCACTAAGGGGGAGATACTCGAATGTTCCACAACGCTTTATCTGTAGAGTGGTAAAGGATCCTCCACAGGGAGAAGCTAGTTGGCACTTCAGCGCTGCGTTGTCATCGGGTCCAGGCGAAGGTCCTTCCTCAGATCTGGATACGGCCTGGATCCGGCAGGCTGCGGGAAAACCTCGGGATAAACAAAGACACTAAAATTAGCGTAGATGTCATTCTTCTTATGATGTAACGAGTACATCAGGATTTAAGGGAAGTGTTCCCAGTTCCGGCTGTTCTAATCTATGCAGCCTAACATTGAGTTATAGAAGTCTATAATGTGTTATGTGTATGCTAGGCCGAAGAGATGTGTTTTTAGTCTAGATTTGAACTGACAGAGTGTGTCTGCTTCCCGGACAATGGTAAGAAGACTGTTCCAGAGTTTTGGTGCTAAATAGGAAAAGGATCTACCGCCAGCAGTGGATTTTGATATTCTAGGTATTATTAACTGGCCGGAATTTTGAGATCGCAGTAGACGTGAAGGACTATAATGCGTTAAGAGCTCGCTCAAGTACTGCGGAGCTAAACCATTTAGTGCTTTGTAAGTGATCAGCAATATTTTAAAATGTATACGATGTTTAATAGGCAGCCAATGCAGTGTTGACAGAACAGGGCTAATATGGTCATACTTCCTGGTTCTGGTAAGAACTCGAGCTGCTGCGTTTTGAACTAGCTGTAGTTTGTTTGTTAAGCGTGCAGGGCAACCACCCAGTAGAGCATTACAATAATCTAGCCTTGAGGTCATGAACGCATTAACTAATTGTTCCGCATTTGTCAATGAGGACATATGACGTAAATTAGATATATTTTTAAGATGGAAGAAAGCGGTTTTACAGATACTAGACACATGACTTTCAAATGAAAGATTGGTATCAAAGAGCACACACACACACACACACACACACCCAGGTTCCTAACCGACGACGAAGACTTAACAGAGCAGCATCAAGTGTTAGACAGTACTCTAGGTTATTACGTGTGGAAGTTTTTTGTCCAATAATTAGAATCTCTGTTTTTTCTGAATTTAGTAGTAGGAAATTACTAGTCATCCAGTTTTTTATATCCGCTATGCATTCTGTTAATTTTGTGAATTGGTAGGTTTCGTTAGGTTTTGAAGAAATATACAGCTGAGTATCGTCGGCATAACAGTGAAAGCTAATTCCATGTTTCCTAATGATATCTCCTAATGGTAGCATATACAGAGTGAACAGCAGCGGTCCTAGTACTGAGCCTTGTGGTACGCCATACTGAACTTGTGATTGATTAGACATCCCTTTATTTACACTCCACAGGCCACAATCAAAAACCTGATCAACTCTATGCGAAGGAGATGTGTTGCACTGCGTGAGGCAAATGGTGGTCACACCAGATACTGACTGTTTTTTGGACCCCTCCGGATTAGCATAATTCAGCTCATGAAAAATGGGGGCAAAAACAAAAGTGTTGCGTTTATAATTTTGTTCAGTATAGTTATTAGGAATGTAAAAATATATCGTGTCACAATATATTGCAATACAAAAATGCATATGTATGGTGGATAGTTCACGCAAAATAAAAATGACTGTTTGAGGAAAAAATTTCAGTTTTCAGAGTTTTAGTGTCAGAACTACATTAAGCTACTATATATAATGTTGAATATAATGTATAATAATGCAATGCTGGAATATTTGTGCAAATAGTTGCCTACATTATTTTAAATAGTCAGTCACAGCGTGCATATTCGCCTAAAATAATTCAGTATTTTCAGCTTCAGAATCATTAATATTGTTATTCTGGTGTCTCTATAGTCCTGTGTTGGGTTTCCAGCACCAAGTCCAAGCCTATTCATTTACACACACACTATAACACCAAATTTAGCATTTTAATCATCATTACATTATTTTGTTAACCTTTTATCATGTGTCTTGGAGTATCGCAATAATATGGTATTGTGAAAAAAAAAAAAAAAAGTATTGTGATATGAATCGTGACATGAGAGTATCATCACACCCCCAATCGACACGCAAAACTTTCAAATATAATCCTAATATTGTAATCGCTGCCAAACACGTTGATTATGTCTGAATGAGTAATAGGCCGACTCATTAACAAACACATTATATGTACTATATTAAATCTGGCTGATACTGTAACATTGAAACATGCATTTTCAATAAAGCTGCTTTGAAGCAACATGTAAAGCGTGAGCAACAAAAATTTAATTGAGAATGCAAACTGGTTGCAATGACATTTCACAAAATTAGCTGTCATATAATCATATGATAATAATCATGAGGGTTTCGTTACACCCCTAATAGTTATGTAATAATAATATTTCTTAGAATTCATACTGCTTGATAGTTCATGTCCACTCTCAAATAATCAGTAAATAAAATCATAATTTAATTGGTAAACAAGATTACTGATTGTAGAATGTTCAAATTGTTGAGTATCTTCATGATCATGGAATATTTTTGGCTCGAGGCGTTTGTGAGTGTGTTTGTGAGTGTGTGTGTGTTCATGTCTCCCACCACAGGGTGGCAGTGTGATCATCCTGCAGTGATTCCTGATGTCCACCAGTGAACTAAAGCTGGTTCTGGATGTAGATCTGCAGTCTTGACCACCGGTGCGGGCGGGTCATGTTGTGGGAGTGTGTGTTGTGGGAGTGTGTGTGTGTTGTGGGAGTGTGTGTGTTGGACGGGGGCCAGACGGGACGTGACCTCGAGAGGAAGTCCTGAAGCCAATCGGACACATAAATCCTTTAGTGATCAAACCCTGACCAGCAGCCGATGAATCAAACCCTTCACACGCTGTAGATCAGGAGTGTGTGTGTTCGTCCCTGTAGATCAGGAGTGTGTGTGTTCGTGAGCTGAGTCTCATACACTCGTGAGCTGAAGGCCTGCAGAAACACGGATGCTGTACGACACTCTCAAAAAACAAGGCACAGCGCTGTCACTGGGGCGGAACCATTTCAAATAGTTCACCTTAGTACCTAAAGTGTGCATATTAGTACCTAAAGTGTGCATATTAGTACCTAAAGTGTGCATATTAGTACCTAAAGAGTGCATATTAGTACCTAAAGTGTGCATATTAGTACCTAAAGTGTGCATATTTGTACCTAAAGTAAAGTGTGCATATTAGTACCTAAAGTGTGCATATTAGTACCTAAAGTGTGCATATTAGTACCTAAAGTGTGCACATTAGTACCTAAAGTGTGCATATTAGTACCTAAAGTGTGCAAATTAGTACCTAAAGTGTGCAAATTAGTACCTAAAATGTGCATATTAGTACCTTAAGTGTGCATATTAGTACCTAAAATGTGCATATTAGTACCTAAAGAGTGCATATTAGTACCTTAAGTGTGCATATTAGTACCAAAAGAGTGCATATTAGTACCTAAAGTGTGCATATTAGTACCTAAAGTGTGCATATTAGTACCTAAAGTGTGCATATTAGTACCTAAAGTGTGCATATTAGTACCTAAAGAGTGCATATTAGTACCTAAAGTGTGCATATTAGTACCAAAAGTGTGCATATTAGTACCTAAAGTGTGCATATTAGTACCTAAAGTGTGCACATTAGTACCTAAAGTGTGCATATTAGTACCAAAAGTGTGCATATTAGTACCTAAAGAGTGCATTTTAGTACCTAAAGTGTGCATATTAGTACCTAAAGTGTGCATATTAGTGCCTAAAGTGTGCATATTAGTACCAAAAGTGTGCATATTAGTACCTAAAGAGTGCATATTAGTACCTAAAGAGTGCATATTAGTACCAAAAGTGTGCATATTAGTACCTAAAGAGTGCATATTAGTACCTAAAGAGTGCATATTAGTACCAAAAGTGTGCATATTAGTACCTAAAGAGTGCATATTAGTACCTAAAGTGTGCATATTAGTACCTAAAGTGTGCACATTAGTACCTAAAGTGTGCATATTAGTACCTAAAGAGTGCATATTAGTACCTAAAGTGTGCATATTAGTACCTAAAGTGTGCACATTAGTACCTAAAGTGTGCATATTAGTACCAAAAGTGTGCATATTAGTACCTAAAGAGTGCATTTTAGTACCTAAAGTGTGCATATTAGTACCAAAAGTGTGCATATTAGTGCCTAAAGTGTGCATATTAGTACCAAAAGTGTGCATATTAGTACCTAAAGAGTGCATATTAGTACCTAAAGAGTGCATATTAGTACCTAAAGAGTGCATATTAGTACCAAAAGTGTGCATATTAGTACCTAAAGAGTGCATATTAGTACCTAAAGAGTGCATATTAGTACCTAAAGAGTGCATATTAGTACCTAAAGTGTGCATATTAGTACCAAAAGTGTGCATATTAGTACCAAAAGTGTGCATATTAGTACCTAAAGAGTGCATATTAGTACCTAAAGTGTGCATATTAGTACCTAAAGAGTGCATATTAGTACCAAAAGTGTGCATATTAGTACCTAAAGTGTGCATATTAGTACCTATAGAGTTCATATTAGTACCAAAAGTGTGCATATTAGTACCTAAAGAGTGCATATTAGTACCAAAAGTGTGCATATTAGTACCAAAAGTGTGCATATTAGTACCTAAAGAGTGCATATTAGTACCAAAAGTGTGCATATTAGTACCAAAAGTGTGCATATTAGTACCTAAAGAGTGCATATTAGTACCTAAAGAGTGCATATTAGTACCAAAAGTGTGCATATTAGTACCAAAAGTGTGCATATTAGTACCAAAAGTGTGCATAGTAGTACCAAAAGTGTGCATATTAGTATCAAAAGTGTGCATATTAGTATCAAACGTGTGCATATTAGTACCAAAAGTGTGCATATTAGTGCCAAAAGTGTGCATATTGTGTGCATATTAGTACCAAAAGTGTGCATATTAGTGCCAAAAGTGTGCATATTGTGTGCATATTAGTACCAAAAGTGTGCATATTAGTACCAAAAGTGTGCATATTAGTACCAAAAGTGTGCATATTAGTACCTAAAGAGTGCATATTAGTACCTAAAGTGTGCATATTAGTACCAAAAGTGTGCATATTAGTACCAAAAGTGTGCATAGTAGTACCAAAAGTGTGCATATTAGTATCAAAAGTGTGCATATTAGTACCAAACGTGTGCATATTAGTACCAAACGTGTGCATATTAGTATCAAAAGTGTGCATATTAGTACCAAAAGTGTGCATATTAGTATCAAAAGTGTGCATATTAGTACCAAACGTGTGCATATTAGTACCAAAAGTGTGCATATTAGTACCAAACGTGTGCATATTAGTACCAAAAGTGTGCATATTAGTGCCAAAAGTGTGCATATTGTGTGCATATTAGTACCAAAAGTGTGCATATTAGTGCCAAAAGTGTGCATATTGTGTGCATATTAGTACCAAAAGTGTGCATATTAGTACCAAACGTGTGCATATTAGTACCAAAAGTGTGCATATTAGTACCAAAAGTGTGCATATTAGTACCAAAAGTGTGCATATTAGTGCCAAAAGTGTGCATATTGTGTGCATATTAGTACCAAAAGTGTGCATATTAGTACCAAAAGTGTGCATATTAGTATCAAAAGTGTGCATATTAGTACCTAAAGAGTGCATATTAGTACCAAAAGTGTGCATATTAGTACCTAAAGAGTGCATATTAGTACCTAAAGAGTGCATATTAGTACCAAAAGTGTGCATATTAGTACCAAAAGTGTGCATATTAGTATCAAAAGTGTGCATATTAGTACCAAAAGTGTGCATATTAGTACCAAACGTGTGCATATTAGTACCAAAAGTGTGCATATTAGTACCAAAAGTGTGCATATTAGTACCAAAAGTCTGCATATTAGTATCAAAAGTGTGCATATTAGTATCAAAAGTGTGCATATTAGTATCAAAAGTGTGCATATTAGTACCAAAAGAGTGCATATTAGTACCAAAAGTGTGCATATTAGTACCAAAAGTGTGCATATTAGTACCAAAAGTGTGCATATTAGTATCAAAAGTGTGCATATTAGTACCTTAAGTGTGCATATTAGTACCAAAAGTGTGCATATTAGTACCTAAAGAGTGCATATATGTTCCTCAAATGTACATATCGGTACTAAAATAACCTAAATTATGGACAAACCCAACCTTTGGCTGAACATTTTTTATTAAAAAATGTATGTAAGCTAAGTGTACACATTAGTATCTAAATGGTACATATTATAACTTTTTAAAGGGTACAGTCCCAGTGACAGCTTCTGTGCCTTTTTTCTGAGTGTACTGGACTTAGTAGAGATGAACTCAACAGTGTTTTGATCGGTGTGTGAGACGGGTCATTCGTGGGTCTGTGGATCATTAGCGCTGCATTACCGCATGTCTTTTGATGCTAATTTGAGTGGCTCATTACCTGTGCGTCCAGGCCAGACTCTTCAAACAGCAGAGGTCATCAGATCACTGGAGTAATGGCCCTGAGAGGTCATGAATTCAGGCCCGTGGACTCAGGCCCTCCTGAAGGATGCTGGGTAATTGAGTGTAGTTGAGTACTCGTGCTGAACATGGAAATTGTTTTGCGTTTATGCAGATTATGGCACATTATGGCAGACAACATGGCACATTCAGATCTTCTGGTTCTCATAAAGATTGTCAAGTTAAGCTACTCAGGTTGAATATGTTTCGTTCACTAAATGTAAAATCCCTCATTTGGCCGATATATTTGTGGAGGCAACAACAGATCAGCTCATTTTCAGTGAGTATATGCTAATACAATTAATTATTAATTAAAACAATTTTTGTAACGATACTGAGGTTTATATGATGACTTGCATGTAAAGTGAACTAAGCTATCTTCATATCCGAAGGAGAAATCACCGTTCAAAGCATTATATATATCCCATAAAACCGGGGGAATAATTTGAGTTTGATGACAGTCGTTTGTCATGAGAGATTTCTGGGGTGTATTCCAGGAGCGAGGAAGGTGTGTGAGATCAGACACAAGAACTCTCTTATCAATGTCCACTGGAAGTGTGTGAGAAAGCCTCCATTGGCTCAAATGAAAACTAGACATGACTTGAAGGCTGAAGAAAACGTCTGATGCCTCGTCTTCCTCACGTTCCCACAGCGAGTCTGGAAGCTGTAAGAGTGTCACCGCAGCACATTTACAGTCAATGCTGTTTCGTTTTTAATGCGTGCGTGAGTGTGTACACGGGGTCCACGTCTGCACACACTCCTGCGAACATGACATGGCCAGGCTTCCCTTCGCCCGGGATCCCGGGATCATCCACAGCATGATCTCATTCCCAATGCACTGCCGTCTCATCTGACCTCGTACTTCTCGTTAATTCTTAATGTTCTGTTAGAGCAGCTTCTCAGGCAAACTTTGAAGATGAGATGAATATCCCACACATGCCTATCAGACCCGATCATTAGCTGTTCCAGCGACAAATAACTCAATCACCGGGTTGTTACGCCTGACCCAAGATATGGGTTACAGAAGAAATACCCAATCACTGGGTTGTTATTTCTGACCCAAGATATGGGTTAAAGAAGAAAACTACCCAATCCCTGGGTTGTTACGTCTGACCCAAGATATGGGTTACAGAAGAAAACTACCCAATCACTGGGTTGTTATTTCTGACCCAAGATATGGCTTACAGAAGAAAATACCCAATCACTGGGTTGTTACGTCTGACCCAAGATATGGGTTAAAGAAGAAAACTACCCAATCCCTGGGTTGTTATGTCTGACCCAAGATATGGGTTACAGAAGAAAACTACCCAATCCCTGGGTTGTTACGTCTGACCCAAGATATGGGTTACAGAAGAAAACTACCCAATCCCTGGGTTTTTACGTCTGACCCAAGATATGGGTTAAAGAAAAAAACTACCCAATCCCTGGGTTGTTATGTCTGACCCAAGATATGGGTTACAGAAGAAAACTACCCAATCACTGGGTTGTTATTTCTGACCCAAGATATGGCTTACAGAAGAAAACTACCCAATCCCTGGGTTGTTACGTCCGACCCAAGATATGGGTTAAAGTCGGCATGAAATCAAAATTGACCCTATTTACTTTGTTAGCGGATATTACTAGTCTTGTGGTGAACAATTAATCCGTGCAAGTTAATACACAGAAAAAAATTGTTGGCCGAAGTTATCTTTAATCAAAGTCTGAAAAGTTACTTCCGGGTCTGGAATGGGTCTTTTTCTGATGACATAGGCTTGACAACTTGGGTTGGTTAAACGCTTAACCACTCCCCTCAACCCGTTACTCTGCAGATGGAGAGGAGGAGCGCTGAAGTAAAACCCTGCCCTCTGTTCAATATTCCGTTTCACTCGGAAATGCGTCACAACACTTGAGAAAAGTCGTTTGCAACTTCCGGTTCACGCGGACTTTAAAGAAGAAAACTACCCAATCACTGGGTTGTTATGTCTGACCCAAGATATGGGTTACAGAAGAAAATACCCAATCACTGGGTTGTTATTTCTGACCCAAGATATGGGTTACAGAAGAAAATACCCAATCACTGGGTTGTTATTTCTGACCCAAGATATGGGTTACAGAAGAAAATACCCAATCACTGGGTTGTTATTTCTGACCCAAGATATGGGTTACAGAAGAAAACTACCCAATCACTGGGTTGTTACGTCTGACCCAAGATATGGGTTAAAGAAGAAAACACCCAATCACGGGTTGTTACGTCTGACCCAAGACATGGGTTACAGAAGAAAACATCCAATCACCGGGTTGTTTTTACGTCTGACCCAAGATATGGGTTACAGAAGAAAATACCCAATCACTGGGTTGTTACGTCTGACCCAAGATATGGGTTAAAGAAGAAAACTACTCAATCCCTGGGTTGTTATGTCTGACCCAAGATATGGGTTACAGAAGAAAACTACCCAATCACCGGGTTGTTACGTCTGACCCAAGATATGGGTTACAGAAGAAAACTACCCAATCACCGGGTTGTTACGTCTGACCCAAGATATGGGTTACAGAAGAAAATACCCAATCACTGGGTTGTTACGTCTGACCCAAGATATGGGTTACAGAAGAAAACACCCAATCACTGGGTTGTTACGTCTGACCCAAGATATGGGTTAAAGAAGAAAACTACCCAATCCCTGGGTTGTTACGTCTGACCCAAGATATGGGTTAAAGAAGAAAATACCCAATCACTGGGTTGTTATTTCTGACCCAAGATATGGGTTAAAGAAGAAAACTACCCAATCCCTGGGTTGTTACGTCTGACCCAGGATATGGGTTAAAGAAGATAACACCCAATCACTGGGTTGTTATGTCTGACCCAAGATATGGGTTACAGAAGAAAATACCCAATCACTGGGTTGTTATGTCTGACCCAAGATATGGGTTACAGAAGAAAATACCCAATCACTGGGTTGTTATGTCTGACCCAAGATATGGGTTACAGAAGAAAATACCCAATCACTGGGTTGTTATGTCTGACCCAAGATATGGGTTACAGAAGAAAACTACCAAATCACTGGGTTGTTATTTCTGACCCAAGATATGGGTTACAGAAGAAAATACCCAATCACTGGGTTGTTATGTCTGACTCAAGATATGGGTTACAGAAGAAAATACCCAATCACTGGGTTGTTATGTCTGACTCAAGATATGGGTTACAGAAGAAAATACCCAATCACTGGGTTGTTATGTCTGACTCAAGATATGGGTTACAGAAGAAAATACCCAATCACCGGGTTGTTATGTCTGACCCAAGATATGGGTTACAGAAGAAAATACCCAATCATTGGGTTGTTATGTCTGACCCAAGATATGGGTTACAGAAGAAAACTACCCAATCACCGGGTTGTTGTGTCCGACCCAGGAGCTGGGTAACACAAAAACTACATAAATACCTGAAAAAATACCCCTAAAAACGACCCAAAAGGCTCAAAGGATCTGTGAGAAAAACCAACCCAAGATTTTTTACAGTGTTGAAACTGAGGTTCATGCGGTGGGTCCGAGGAGCATTGGGAAGAATATCCCACACATGCCTCATATCGGATCATTAGCTGTTCCAGCCGGACTTATTACAGTGCACGTATGGCATCATACAACAAAAGGCCGATTCTCGAGGCACTCCGACATCAAACGCTGTCAGGATGTGAGTTATCGAGCTCAAAATCTGGCCCGAGGAGGACGAACCTGGTGAAATCTGCAGCGAGTTACGCTGTGTGTCGGCCAAACCCTGAGTCGGGGATGATGGGAGACGAAGAACAGGCGTCCTCTGCGGACGGCTCTCTCCATGACAGGACCCAAACTCTGTGTGTAATGGATGAGACTCTTTCCCCAGCCACTTCAAAGGCTCTAATGGCCACTGATAACACGCTTCTACAGCATTTCTGGGTTCCTCTTCGAGCCCACACTTCAGCCGGAGTGCCTGCCGTGGCACCGTGCCAACATGCCGGAAAACTTTCTGAAAGATTCACTGGCGCAAATGTACAGCAAATTAACGTTTTAATACAATACATGCATAACATTCAATCCAATTGACAACATTCACCACACACAACGTTTCAAAGCAGCTGTACAGAACATGCGTCCACAGATTTCACATTTATTTTTGTCCCTGTTATTTATATACACTGTTTATATCATTTATAGTTATTTTGCTAAAAACTACCCGAATAACTGAAAAAATACCCCCCCAAAAAAACGACCCAAAAGGCTCAACCCAGGATTTGATTAGAAAAAATAACCCAAGATTTTTTAGTGTTGACACTGAGATTCATGCGGCGGGTCCGAGGAGCGCTGGGAAGAATATCCCACACACACGGCTCGACAAATCACTCAATCCCTGGGTTGTTACGTCTGACCCAAGATCTGGGTAACTACACCTATGAGCTGCGTCAGACGGAATCACAATAAACACCAGCAACAAGTAATAAGAGAGTGAATAGGGTTTGTTGGATTTTTAAAGTCAACATGAACACTTTGTAATTCTTATTTTGTTTTTATGGAATATTGCAGTGTTTATTCTACATGATTTATGGGTGCACATCATTGTTTTGTTAATACTCTTGAATCAGAATAAGTTCCTCTTGCAGCATCTCGTCTCTGATGATGTGGGCGGGGCTATAACCTGTCACTCACATGAGATCAGCCAATAGCAAACCACAACCATCCAACCATCCAATCAACTCCCCATAGACACAATCAAGCCCCGCCCACATGTGTTCTCGTCCCAGAAGCGTTTACTCGATACACGACACAATCGAGGAGCAAAGACCAGCGCAACTTCCCTTTCATGCCGACTTTAAAAATCAAGTATAATATTGGCAACTCATTTTTTGTGGATGGATATTTCCGGAGTGAAGTGATAGCCGTCTGTCTCCTGATATAAACTCAAATGAATTCAGCGTCTGCTAGTGTGCATGGCAGTGCAGTGCTCCTCTGATGCGGGGTGAAGGGTTACGTTTAATTCATGCTAATGCATTTGCGATGTCGTTGTATAAAAAGCTTTCTGTCGGAGGAGCCGGGTGATGAGATGACATCCTCACACCCCTGTCCACATCCAGCAGGCCTGTTCTCAAGCAAGTACATGCAGCCTAATGGCAATCACATCCCACCACAGAAGAAGTGACGAATCACTCCAATATTGTGGCTGGAATTTTCTTGGGGGGGATGAGGACTATAACCGTATGGATGCAATTGTGTTTTTATCATTTATTCAACTTATCTTATTTGATTATCATAATGGTTTAAAAGGAAAAGCATACATAGTGTCATGTGCAAATGAGACGAAGGATTTTTAGAAGGCATTTGTTATCCAGTTGTAATTTAAATTATTCAACCCACATTTTAAATCAGGTTTATTGGCAACATTTACAGACTTTCAGCTGTTTGCAAAGAACAAATCAAACATAAGTGACTGAAATAGCTGAGAATTAAACGTTTCAAGTTGTTTCCAGAAATTTAACTAAAAATGCAACTTTTAATGACGTCTGCAGTCTCAGCATTATTCCCCCCTGATAGAGTCTCTCACAGCAGCGCAGATCTGCAGAGCTGGCGTCGTCTCGCTGATCAAGGGCTTCATTAGTGTCGCCAGGTGTGCTCGAGACAGAACACATGAAATATCTCAACTGGCGACGTTTGATGAGCGTCACGTTTGACTGCATGTTAAAATCAGTGTCTTTTGTGACCAAAAGAATGGTCCAAAAAGTTGAGAAGATATCATCGCCCTTCACAAACAAGGAACAGGATACAAAATAGCGAAGGCACTAAATGTTGCTAGAGACACCGCTGGAAGCATAGTTCGCAAGTTCAGAGTAGGGAAGCGATCAGCGGATAAAACCAGATTTCTGAGAAGGCAGGATCAGAAAAACCCTGGAGTGACTGCAGAAGACCTTCAGCAAGACCTGGTGGCCACAGGCACAGAGGATTCAGCTGCACAGTAAAGCACGTTCTAAACGCATGCCAGAACTCATAGGGCCCTATTGTAACGTTCTGAAACGCAAGTATCAAACGTGAAACTGGCACGCCAGGAGCGGTTCACAGCCGAGGAGACCGGCGTTCTCGTCAGGGCCGTAAAACACAGAGAAGTGACATTGAGGATGATGGAGAAACACACACACATTAGCTTCGGTTAAACAGGCGTATAATTATTTGGGTAAATGTGTAATCTAGATTTATGCCTATTTTTTCACATCTTCACGGACACAACAATGATTTCCCTCGTGTATTAATATGTTTCCTTGTAATAATGTATGATTTGCAAAAATGAAAACTGCTGCGTCTGTTTATATTAGAGAATCAAAGTGTGTGTGTTGTTCACACGCTACATAATGGCCAAGCACGCGCCCTTAAAATAGCATATGACTAACGCGCGGCGCCGCTGTCTTTAGACTGGGTTTCTCCTGGTCAGCGGCGGAGTTGTTTTCTGGAACTGCAGAATATCACCAGGGAACGTTTGCGCCGGAACACACTCCTCTTTTGGAAATATAGCCTGTTTGATTAACATAATGTAATGAATGCAGGCTTTTGAGGAATAATGTGTTAAGTGAAGAGTACAAAGTATTTGGCTATAATTATGAGTTAGCAGACAATTCATTTATTTAAATTCTATAACTATTTCCAAATGTGGCACGGCCGTTCTGAAAGTCTTTGACAGCTGCCGGTCTGAAAGATGACTTCTCATTACTTTTACATGTTAATTGCTGTTCATATTCCAGAAGAGTTGAGTTTGCTGCCATCTCAGAAGATTTACACATGCATTAAAAATACACGAATCATGGAAAACCGAACACCTGCTTTTAAAAGTGATTGCAGATTCAGTTTTGTACCCATCATTTTAATCCCAATGTGCACTTTTCTCAGAAAGGGTATTCTTATATTAAGGGGAAATACATGCATGCGTAGAAGCATACACACACACAGACATGTATAAATGAAGCTTTCAGAAACCATTAGACATTTTTCCAATAACAGCGCTGAACAGGAGTGATGTATTCAGGGACAGCAGGACTCCGCCGCACGGCTGATGGTGAACAGGTCTACTAGTGACACGTTTTATGATGTTTCTGCTGGTAATACGGATGCAGAGATGTGTGGGCCTGTACCACTGCTCTTTAATTGGGGTCATTTCAGCAGGACTGTGAACATGCTTTTGTTACCAGAATCTCTGGCTGGTTCCCACACCGGCTGTGTCAATACCAGACGCGGAAATCAGATTTCTTGCTCGCTTACTCTTACACTGGACGTTGTGTTATGTTGGTGACGGTGAGTACACACAGTTCAACTAGGACTTCACTGTACAGGTTTGGCGAAATAGAGGGACCGTGTTTATGATGGTTTACCTGGAAAAATAACCTGTCTGGTTAATATGTTTTAAAATGAGATATATTAGTTGAATTGCATGTGTCAAAACAGGTTTAACAACAGTTATCGTTTAGTTAGGGTGTTCAATTTAGTGCAGTTTATAATAATAATAATTGTATAGTCATTTATTTCCTTACCATTGAAACAAATCCAGCTTTAAGTCTCCCCCTCGTGTTACGCAGGTCTGCGGCAGCCGGGAGCCAGACGCGGTCAGAGACGCTGGAATGCGGGGGTGAAAGTTGAACAGCTTCTTGTGACTTGACGGCATGTTAATGCGATGGTCATTGGAGAACAGTGCATCTCAGCACAGTGCACATGTACACCGACCAACAGGTAAATATAAAGCAGACGTAATATGATCTTTCCTTACATATTCCGCAAAGATTGAAATTGCTTCTGCTTTTGAAGTAGTGGTTCTCAATCAAGGGCCTCAATACGTCTTAGAGTTATTTATATTTAATTATATTAATTAATTAAAAAAAAATCTAGTTTTTTCAAAGACCACGTCTGGATGAGATTCAGAACAATGATAAAAGTACAGTTGGAGTAGATCGAGTCCATCAACACAGTTCTGTAGCTCTGCTGGGTCGACGGTTCGTTCAGTGACATTAGGCAGGTTTGATTTATGTGCGGTGTAAGGCTAATGATCGTGTTAACTTGTTTATGCGTCCGCTTACATGTGATAGCTTGTTTTCGTCATCTTCTTCGCCTGTGTTTTGATCAGGAGGTTCTGTACTCGTTTTGAAGAACAGTGTAAACACGGAAAGCCCGGAAATTCCGTCAATGGTGTGGAAAGAGTTAATTATCTTAATTAAAATGCTCAAAATAACACTAAAACAACATTAAACCGACATAATTTTAAGTTTATGTATTTCTATTACAAATAACCTTTAGGCTGAACTTGTTGCTTTTCGGTAAAATTCGCCATTCTGACACTGAAATATGCTTTTCATGTGAATTGTGCACATGAATGTGTATCTGAAGGGAGCTAAAGTATATATAAAGCTAATAATAGTATTTATAAGTGCAGTGCTGCGTTGTGTACTGGGGTAACCGCTGTATTTCTGCTGTCCCATCAGTGTTTATATTGAGGACCGCTCTACTAAAGACTCATCTATTCAACGTTTTAATCATCTAACCTAATGTCTTCAATTATCCTCATTTTCAGCAATTATTGATGCATGCAAATCATTGCAACTAATCTGATTAATCAGCATATCATGTAATCAACTTGATTGACGTGTTTAATGGATTAAAAGCCCTAGTTGTATTGTAGAAACTCAGATAGACAGTAGACATCTGTCATGCAGGGTCAGCCATAGGCTGGACTGACCCGCCGCTGGAGGGAGTGTGCCCTCGTGTCCACCGGCTGACTGCGGATCAGGACTGAATCTGCCCTTTGTGTCGGCCAGAGGGACGGAGCCTCGTTGGTGGGGGGCTTCGGAGAGGATTCTTGTCCAAACATTCTGCACGCGGATTTGTATTCATTGCACCCCTGCTGCTATTGATATCATTACGCGGGGCTCTCCAGCTGAGCGGAGGGCCCGGGCCGGGCGGATGGGGGTCACGGGGACAGCAGGCCTAATGAGAGCTGACACTGGCTCCAGGTCGACCGAACATCTACCGGAATTCTAGCGGAGCCGCACTTTCCCAGTCAGCGCATTAGATCAAAGATCATTACCTGCTAATCACAACACATGAGCGGGAGCTCCCCCTTCTGCAGTATTTCGCCGGCAGCTACTCAGCCCACAGAGAACAATTATGCATGCACTCGTTTCTATGGAAGCTTGTTTCAACCACGGAATAAAAAATGCAAAAAGGTATTAGTGATTTTTTTAATCCTGCAATTTTTCTCAAAATTGTGAATCTCGCGATTAGGGTTGGGTATGCTTTGAATTTAACGATTCCAATTTCGATTCTGCTTATCAATTTTGATTCTTATTGATTCTTAGTTTATATCTCATGCAAACTATTCAAAATTGAGATATAAACTCGCAATTCCAAGTAAAAAAAAAAACGATGAACTGTGAAATGTTAACTGCAATTCTGTGTAGAAAAGTATGAGATATTCTAGAGCAAATGCAACAGCAGGAATATTAATGTTATTATAGAGACGACAGCAGGAATATTAGTGTTATTATAGAGACGACAGCAGGAATATTAATGTTATTATAGAGACGACAGCAGGAATATTAGTGTTATTATAGAGACGACAGCAGGAATATTAATGTTATTATAGAGACGACAGCAGGAATATTAGTGTTATTATAGAGACGACAGCAGGAATATTAGTGTTATTATAGAGCAGGAATATTAGTGTTATTATAGAGCAGGAATATTAGTGTTATTATAGAGACGACAGCAGGAATATTAGTGTTATTATAGAGACGACAGCAGGAATATTAGTGTTATTATAGAGACGACAGCAGGAATATTAGTGTTATTATAGAGACGACAGCAGGAATAGTAATGTTATTATAGAGACGACAGCAGGAATATTAGTGTTATTATAGAGACGACAGCAGGAATATTAATGTTATTATAGAGACGACAGCAGGAATATTAGTGTTATTATAGAGACGACAGCAGGAATATTAGTGTTATTATAGAGAGGAATATTAGTGTTATTATAGAGCAGGAATATTAGTGTTATTATAGAGCAGGAATATTAGTGTTATTATAGAGAGGAATATTAGTGTTATTATAGAGCAGGAATATTAGTGTTATTATAGAGACGACAGCAGGAATATTAGTGTTATTATAGAGACGACAGCAGGAATATTAGTGTTATTATAGAGCAGGAATATTAGTGTTATTATAGAGCAGGAATATTAGTGTTATTATAGAGCAGGAATATTAGTGTTATTATAGAGCAGGAATATTAGTGTTATTATAGAGAGGAATATTAGTGTTATTATAGAGAGGAATATTAGTGTTATTATAGAGCAGGAATATTAGTGTTATTATTGTAACGTTTCTGGGTTGTAGAAAGCGCACGACGAAGGACACACAGGCTTCTGGGGTTCAGGCGCAGGCTTCACCGGAGGCTTCTGGGGTTCAGACGCAGGCTTCACCGGAGGCTTCTGGGGTTCAGACGCAGGCTTCACCGGAGGCTTCTGGGGTTCAGACGCAGGCTTCACCGGAGGCTTCTGGGGTTCAGACGCAGGCTTCACCGGAGGCTTCTGGGGTTCAGGCGCAGGCTTCACTGGAGGTTTCTGGGGTTCAGACGCAGGCTTCACCGGAGGCTTCTGGGGTTCAGACGCAGGCTTCACCGGAGGCTTCTGAGGTTCAGACGCAGGCTTCACCGGAGGCTTCTGAGGTTCAGACGCAGGCTTCACCGGAGGCTTCTGAGGTTCAGACGCAGGCTTCACCGGAGGCTTCTGGGGTTCAGACGCAGGCCTCACCGGAGGCTTCTGGGGTTCAGACGCAGGCCTCACCGGAGGCTTCTGGGGTTCAGACGCAGGCCTCACCGGAGGCTTCTGGGGTTCAGGCGCAGGCTTCACCGGAGGCTTCTGGGGTTCAGACGCAGGCTTCACCGGAGGCTTCTGGGGTTCAGACGCAGGCCTCACCGGAGGCTTCTGGGGTTCAGACGCAGGCCTCACCGGAGGCTTCTGAGGTTCAGACGCAGGCTTCACCGGAGGCTTCTGGGGTTCAGACGCAGGCTTCACCGGAGGCTTCTGAGGTTCAGACGCAGGCTTCACCGGAGGCTTCTGGGGTTCAGACGCAGGCTTCACCGGAGGCTTCTGAGGTTCAGACGCAGGCTTCACCGGAGGCTTCTGGGGTTCAGACGCAGGCTTCACCGGAGGCTTCTGAGGTTCAGACGCAGGCTTCACCGGAGGCTTCTGGGGTTCAGACGCAGGCTTCACCGGAGGCTTCTGAGGTTCAGACGCAGGCTTCACCGGAGGCTTCTGGGGTTCAGACGCAGGCCTCACCGGAGGCTTCTGGGGTTCAGACGCAGGCTTCACCGGAGGCTTCTGAGGTTCAGACGCAGGCTTCACCGGAGGCTTCTGGGGTTCAGACGCAGGCCTCACCGGAGGCTTCTGGGGTTCAGACGCAGGCTTCACCGGAGGCTTCTGAGGTTCAGACGCAGGCTTCACCGGAGGCTTCTGGGGTTCAGACGCAGGCTTCACCGGAGGCTTCTGAGGTTCAGACGCAGGCTTCACCGGAGGCTTCTGAGGTTCAGACGCAGGCTTCACCGGAGGCTTCTGGGGTTCAGACGCAGGCCTCACCGGAGGCTTCTGGGGTTCAGACGCAGGCTTCACCGGAGGCTTCTGAGGTTCAGACGCAGGCTTCACCGGAGGCTTCTGGGGTTCAGACGCAGGCTTCACCGGAGGCTTCTGAGGTTCAGACGCAGGCTTCACCGGAGGCTTCTGGGGTTCAGACGCAGGCTTCACCGGAGGCTTCTGGGGTTCAGACGCAGGCTTCACCGGAGGCTTCTGGGGTTCAGGCGCAGGCTTCACCGGAGGCTTCTGGGGTTCAGACGCAGGCTTCACCGGAGGCTTCTGGGGTTCAGACGCAGGCTTCACCGGAGGCTTCTGGGGTTCAGGCGCAGGCTTCACCGGAGGCTTCTGGGGTTCAGACGCAGGCTTCACCGGAGGCTTCTGGGGTTCAGACGCAGGCTTCACCGGAGGCTTCTGGGGTTCAGACGCAGGCTTCACCGGAGGCTTCTGGGGTTCAGGCGCAGGCTTCACCGGAGGCTTCTGGGGTTCAGACGCAGGCTTCACCGGAGGCTTCTGGGGTTCAGACGCAGGCTTCACCGGAGGCTTCTGGGGTTCAGGCGCAGGCTTCACCGGAGGCTTCTGGGGTTCAGACACAGGCTTCACCGGAGGCTTCTGGGGTTCAGACGCAGGCTTCACCGGAGGCTTCTGGGGTTCAGGCGCAGGCTTCACCGGAGGCTTCTGGGGTTCAGGTCGCAGGCTTCACCGGAGGCTTCTGGGGTTCAGACGCAGGCCTCACCGGAGGCTTCTGAGGTTCAGACGCAGGCTTCACCGGAGGCTTCTGGGGTTCAGACGCAGGCTTCACCGGAGGCTTCTGGGGTTCAGGCGCAGGCTTCACCGGAGGCTTCTGGGGTTCAGACGCAGGCCTCACCGGAGGCTTCTGAGGTTCAGACGCAGGCTTCACCGGAGGCTTCTGGGGTTCAGACGCAGGCTTCACCGGAGGCTTCTGGGGTTCAGACGCAGGCTTCACCGGAGGCTTCTGGGGTTCAGACGCAGGCTTCACCGGAGGCTTCTGAGGTTCAGACGCAGGCTTCACCGGAGGCTTCTGGGGTTCAGACGCAGGCTTCACCGGAGGCTTCTGGGGTTCAGACGCAGGCTTCACCGGAGGCTTCTGGGGTTCAGGCGCAGGCTTCACCGGAGGCTTCTGGGGTTCAGACGCAGGCTTCACCGGAGGCTTCTGGGGTTCAGACGCAGGCTTCACCGGAGGCTTCTGGGGTTCAGACACAGGCTTCACCGGAGGCTTCTGGGGTTCAGACGCAGGCTTCACCGGAGGCTTCTGGGGTTCAGGCGCAGGCTTCACCGGAGGCTTCTGGGGTTCAGACGCAGGCTTCACCGGAGGTTTCTGGGGTTCAGACGCAGGCTTCACCGGAGGCTTCTGGGGTTCAGACGCAGGCTTCACCGGAGGCTTCTGGGGTTCAGGTCGCAGGCTTCACCGGAGGCTTCTGGGGTTCAGACGCAGGCTTCACCGGAGGCTTCTAAGGTTCAGACGCAGGCTTCACCGGAGGCTTCTGGGGT
>NC_136878.1:48060267-48062767 GCF_949152265.1 Phoxinus phoxinus | reverse complement strand
CAACTTGTTTAGATTTATGGCTTTTAGAGTAAAATATTATTTAAAAAAAATAATAATAATATTTCATTTAAAAATGTAAAATAGTATTTGTGTGCAATTTTTTTTATAACTATACATGTCACATTCTGTTACTTTTTTTTAGTTCACTTCTTAAAACTGTTTTCTCTTCAGCAATAATCTGCAAGTGTCGTGTTTGAGAAGAGATCAAACTTCAGTCTGTCGCTCTAAAGCGTTCACGATTCACCACAGATTAATTTGGAAATAAAATGTTCAGGTCTATCCCCAAAAAGTGAATAAATGGATTATAAATACAGCGTAAATATAATTTCGTATAAAAAAATCCCCAAAAAATACAAAATATTACATAAAAAACATTATCAAACCAAAATATAGTACATTCATTTCATTGACATAAAAAGGTAATTTTTGACCGACTCACGAAGAGCATCAGGAGTCTAGCTGACCGAAGCGGACTTCTTCTTCTTCTGTGTGATCGGCGTGAGAGTGACTCCTCAGCACACGCTCCACTGGAACTTGAAGAAACCGCTTGTATATTGATTTCCGATGCACTGGTGTCTTCCAGGTCCCCGTGCTTGAGTGCCCTCGTCCCCAGCACATCGCTGCACTGGAAGCCTTGGGAATGGAGCCGGGACTCACAGCTTTCACGTTTCTCCAGCCTAAGTGAAAGTTGTCCTGGGACACGAGTCCGTCCATCAGACTATTGTCTCGGTTTAACAGGCGCAGGCTCACATGGCCAGTGTTGGGCTGACAGGCGTTGTCAGACTCCAGTTAAAGTGCCACCAGCCCCCAGAGAAACCAGTGTCTTCTGCTCGTCCAGCACTGGATCAATAGTCCAGCAGAGTGGAACTATCTGCGCTGTGACTCCATTTTTCACCTTGTCCTCCTGAAACTCAGCTAATGTTCTCCATGTTTGATGCGCTGACTGATATCTGCTGCTCTCAGCGGCTTCGGCTCGTCGCGCACCTGTTGTGGACACACTTTCTGTGTGGACTTTTGTCCAGAGTAGAGGTGTGCGAACACACGCTGGGAAAGTGTACGCTTTTACTGAGTCGTGGAATGACCCTAAAACTCATTACATGGGCCTCCGTATATACGTGTATATTTGTACCATGTTATATAATCATTTTATCCCTTAAAACTCATCTTTGATCACCAATACGACATATTTACACGTTTGTTTTTTTTGAGAAAAATTCTTCATACCTTAAAATATCTTGAATGTAACTCGACACCCTTGCCTCATTTAGTATTCACGGTTCTATGAATATGCAAATGAACAATTGAACAATCATATCGTACACGTGTCAGCAACTCGTCGCTGCCGATGAAACTCACGTGTCCAAAACGGTTACTTTTCAGGAAGTGAAAAAACACCGTAATTTCAAAAGCAGTCGAGGTAGCGTTGTCATACTTGGTACGGCATCTTTAAATGTAACCATATTCTTGCCAGTGTAATGATATAATCCACATTTGACCAAAATCGAGTTTAAATGGACATACGTGCATATTTTACAGTAACGGTGTCAATACATGTTCTTCTGATCATTACTTAGAATGGCCAAGTCGCATTTCATATTGACAGTTGGATAGGCTACGCTCAGTTTATTAAATACGCTCAGTTTATTAAATACGCTCAGTTTATTAAATACGCTCAGTTTATTAAATACGCTCAGTTTACTAAATACGCTCAGTTTATTAAATGTCTACTTTTTACCTCTTAAAATACCTTTAGAAGGCCAATACAACCGTTATAATGCAGTATTTCACCAGAAAATTATATTTCGCAAAACTGCAATGGAAACAGTTTTTGCACATTTACAGTCACCTGACTTTTTGGGTCCGTGTACGCAAATAATAATAATAATTATCATCATTATTTTAACATTTATTAGGCTACATATTTAGAGACGCTTTTATCCAAAAAATAAACAAAGCAATTCGTCAAATGTCATTCATAATACGGTTTAGACAATAATAATACAGGGCTAAGATTATCTCAAATAAACAAGATGTTGACTCATATCCAAGTGTGTGTGTGGAGTGTGGAGCGCGCACTGCACGGAGGCGCAGACGCGAACACTTGCATCAACAGTGGAAACAACTTAAAATACTCTATAATTTCTGGTCATACAGAAAATAATAATACATTATTCGCAACTACTTTTATTTGTGTAAACTCACAATTCTTCTGATTATGTAATGCGTATGAAAGGTGCATTTCTCTATAAAGGCGGATCTGCTTATAACAGCGGAGATGGAGATATTTAGCCGAGACTGATTTAGAAAACAACAGTTTAATAATAAACAATTAAAATGCCTCGTTATTTTTTTCAGACACATTTATTATCATTAGCCTATCACCTATAAATCACCGGTTTAAGATGAAACTTCACGAGACCGGCGCGGCGTGGGAGATGCGCGGCGTGATTGACAGCTTTGACACCAAATGGATATACGTGAAAGTCAGATGACATGATTT
>NC_136878.1:47982767-48052767 GCF_949152265.1 Phoxinus phoxinus | reverse complement strand
GTCGTGCTCGACGTGCTGGAGAAGGAGCTGGTGTGTGTGTGTGTGTGTGTGTGTGTGTGCTCCAGGTTCAGGAGCTGGTGTGTGTGTTCAGAGACGCTCATTCCCACCAGAGCCAGAGCTTCCAGACCCCTGCATTTAGGAGATCGATGCCGTCACAGAACAGCTGTCGGAGAGTCGAGGGTATTGATCTCAGACGCTGTTATACACTGGGCAGGGAGCCTTGCTTAGCACCCTGACTCTCTGTTGCAGACAATAAGTGATTTCTGTGTTACTACTTCCAATATTGCAGCTGGAAATGATCACATGTTTATCAGGGGCTGGCAGGTGAGAATTATTGCAAACTTGTTAAATGTCATTTACATGAGAAGGGAGATGTGCAAACTTCAAGCGTTTAATGTTGTTTATGTGTTTATGTTATTAATCTGCTTTAACACACACCATGTGTAAGTTCATAAGTGGACAGCATTGCTGAGTATTTTCTGCTTAAAACTGCAGTGAACCAAAGACAGTCTCAAAAACACGGTTTGAAATCGCTGGTGTTTCTGACGTCACACACTACCTTGACCAATCAGATCAACGTGTGATCGTCCACCAGTGGATCTCTGAGTGAGTGAGTGAGTGAGTGGAGGCGGGGCTCATTTGCATATTCATAGAACCGCGCATACTAAATGAGGCAAGGGTGAAGAGTTACATTCAAGATATTTTAAGGCATTACATTTTTTTTTCAAAGAAATAACATTTAAATATGTCATTTTGGTGATCAAAGATGAGTTTTAAGGGATAAAATTACAGGGGGATTTAATAGTTAATAAAAGTACAATTCTTTGTTAGATCACAGTGTAGTAATGTTCAGATTTATAACTGTTGATTATGGGTAGATGCTGAAATGAGCATAAATGAGGCCAGGAATCTTTCCATATGCACTTTTGACTCATTTTATAAATTACTGTCACTATATAAAAATATTTATTCTAAAACATTGGAGAAATGTCGATGCTGGAATCTTACATCTTTAAGTAAAGAGCAAACGTCCGCTTCTGTCAGTCTCATGTTGCGATGCTGAAACTGGAGTCGTATGTCTTCGATATACACACCCACTGCTATGATTGGCTAACATCTTTGCATATGAGATCAATGTTACACCCGGAACTTTTTTAAAAGAGCTGCCAAGATAAACTAATCGTGAAAAGTCTGGATTACAGCATATGATTTTTACCTTTGCATAAAAGTTTGAAGCGCTGCATTGTAGCCGAACGTACCATTGACTTCTGCACTCAAATGCTTTCATCATAGCTAACACTGGGATCCATTGAGCAGACTGTGGCATTGATTATACTGGGAGATCTGGCGAGAACGTGTGCCTTTTAAAGTGATTGACAGCTCCAGTGATTATAAGCAGGATTAGACCCGTGATCCACTGAGATGCAGGGGAAGGGGAAGGTATGGATGTTGATAAAAATGCATTGGTTCTGGAAGCATATTTGCATGCTTACTTTAACTCAGATCGTTTCATGTATATAATGACTGAAATATTTCAAGTTGAGACATATACCATAAACCCTCTTATTATAGTGAGACTCACTGCATTACATGGACCTTATTGTTAATAAATCATTAGTCCAGATACGAGGCAACCGGTGGGCAGATTGTCAGGATCAGTTTGGAGTTTAAACTTAGTGTAATTCCTCCCGGTTAATGAAAGAATGTTGAATTATCTGCCAAAGTTCTTTACTTTTTTTTACAACGTTTGTTTAACACGATTCTGGAGAAAGAAGAGTTTCTCCATCATCTACATTAAGCTTTTCCTTGTAGCTCTTTCTTGTCTTTTTATCTTCAGTGTCTTTTTTCTGTTAAGATGTTTTGTGTATATCAATTGAAATTGTAAGAAAACCCTCCCCGTCTGTCTCTGACATGGAGGTCATTTGTAGAAGTACCTTTCTGCTGACAGACTCGAGTGGACTGACAACACAGAGAGCGTCTGCAAGAAAGTCCAGCGCTGAGGAGCTTCAGGTCATTAAAGGGGACATGTCTTAAAAATCTGTATTTCCCCGTGTGTAAGTGCTGTAATCGGGTCCCAGTGCTTCTGCCAACCTAGAAAACGTGAAAAGTGAAACCCAGTAACTTTGTTCTGGTGAGTCTTTCTCTGCAAGCATGTCAAAAAATAAACCGATCAGATTTCACTCCCTTTTTGACGTATGAAGAGGATATTATTATTATATTACCGGCACTTAATCTGCACGATTATGATATTACCGGCCCTTAATCTGCACGATTATGATATTACCGGCCCTTAATCTGCACGATTATGATATTACCGGCCCTTAATCTGCACGTTTATGATATTACCGGCCCTTAATCTGCACGATTATGATATTACCGGCCCTTAATCTGCACGTTTATGATATTACCGGCCCTTAATCTGCACGTTTATGATATTACCGGCCCTTAATCTGCACGATTATGATATTACCGGCCCTTAATCTGCACGATTATGATATTACCGGCCCTTAATCTGCACGATTATGATATTACCGGCTCTTAATCTGCACGTTTATGGTATTACCGGCCCTTAATCTGCACGATTATGATATTACCGGCCCTTAATCTGCACGTTTATGATATTACCGGCCCTTAATCTGCACGATTATGATATTACCGGCCCTTAATCTGCACGATTATGATATTACCGGCCCTTAATCTGCACGTTTATGATATTACCGGCCCTTAATCTGCACGATTATGATATTACCGGCCCTTAATCTGCACGTTTATGATATTACCGGCCCTTAATCTCCTCGTTTATAATATTACCGGCCCTTAATCTGCACGATTATGATATTACCGGCCCTTAATCTGCACGTTTATGATATTACCGGCCCTTAATCTCCTCGTTTATGATATTACCGGCCCTTAATCTGCACGATTATGATATTACCGGCCCTTAATCTCCTCGTTTATAATATTACCGGCCCTTAATCTTCACGTTAATAATATTCCCGGCCCTTAATCTGCACGTTAATAATATTCCCGTGCCCGGTTGCATAAAGCACCTTAAGTTTTTCCCTTAAGTATGACACTTAAGGGGCGATTTCCCCTTACCTAAGAGAATAACTTAAGGGTGTTGCATATAATCTCTTAAACGATTCTCTTAGGTAAGGGAAACATTTAAGTGTTTCACGACAGCGATCCTGAATTCACGTTATAAAAGTCTGTTGTTGCCATAGATACGCAAAACACTAACACAAGCGGGAAAGAGCCCCCGCAACCCGGTGAACCACTCTGCTGACAGACGATTTATGAACGTGGAAAACATCTCCCACTATCGTCTGAAAACTCCCAGTTGCAAAAAAACGCAGTGCTATAAGCAGTTGTAACACCGCAGGTAAAGAGTGGTTGCGATGTGTGACACGGTCAATGGCGCCGTCTAGTTTGTTAGTGATGTCAAATATTGCGCGTCGATCAAAACGGTATTCATGCAACAATAGGGTTCTCCCTATCCCTAACAATTATTCTTGGCACATAATGATCTTCAGCTCGTTCCATAAATTCAGCCATGTCGTCTTATTTTTTGTCCGCGTTACTCTTAAGGTTACGATTTCCAAACCTTAAGTTATACTTAGGGAAATGACCGTTAAGGGGTTTTATGCAACACTTAACGCTTTTTAAGGGATTACTTAAGTGAAAAAACAGCATTTAAGGGAAATTCTAAGTGTTTATGACGTTTCACTTAAAAAAAAACGTTAAGTAACACTTAAGGGTATTTTTCTGCAACACCCTTAGGTTTAAGGGAAACATAAGGGCGAACTTAAGGGAAAATTTCACTTAAGGTGCTTTATGCAACCGGGCACCGGCCCTTAATCTGCACGTTAATAATATTCCCGGCCCTTAATCTGCTCGTTTATAATATTCCCGGCCCTTAATCTGCTCGTTTATAACATTGCCGGCCCTTAATCTGCACGTTTATAATATTACCGGCCCTTAATCTGCACGATTATAATATTACCGGCCCTTAATCTGATCGTTTATAATATTACCGGCCCTTAATCTGCACGTTTATAATATTACCGGCCCTTAATCTGCTCGTTTATAATATTACCGGCCCTTAATCTTCACGTTAATAATATTCCCGGCCCTTAATCTGCTCGTTTATAATATTACCGGCCCTTAATCTGCACGTTTATAATATTCCCGGCCCTTAATCTGCTCGTTTATAATATTACCGGCCCTTAATCTGCACGTTAATAATATTCCCGGCCCTTAATCTGCACGTTTATGACATTACCGGCCCTTCATCTGCACGTTAATAACATTACCGGCCCTTAATCTGCACGTTTATAACATTACCGGCCCTTAATCTGCACGTTTATAATATTCCCGGCCCTTAATCTGCACGTTTATAACATTACCGGCCCTTAATCTGCACGTTAATAATATTCCCGGCCCTTAATCTGCACGTTTATAACATTACCGGCCCTTAATCTGCACGTTAATAATATTCCCGGCCCTTAATCTGCACGTTTATAACATTACCGGCCCTTAATCTGCACGTTTATAACATTACCGGCCCTTAATCTGCACGTTTATAACATTACCGGCCCTTAATCTGCACGTTTATAACATTACCGGCCCTTCATCTGCACGTTTATAACATTACCGGCCCTTAATCTGCACGTTTATAACATTACCGGCCCTTAATCTGCACGTTTATAACATTACCGGCCCTTAATCTGCACGTTTATAATATTACTGGCCCTTAATCTGCACGTTTATAATATTATATATTATTGCTAGCACACCACTCTATCAGGTGATCAACCTCTTCCCTGTGGGCCTTTTCATTTTCACCGTCGACCAGGCCTACCACCGTGATGTCATCTGCAAACTTGATTATGGAGTTTGAGACATGCTCAGATTGGCAGTTGTGGGTAAAAAGAGAGTAAAGAATTGGGCTCAGGACACAGCCCTGTGGCACGCCAGTGTTCAAGACGAGGATGGAGGAGTGATGATTGTCGATCCTAACAGACTGTGGGGCTGATGCGAAGATCAGTGAGTTTAGAGATTAGCTTGGACGGGATCACAGTATTAAAAGCAGAACTAAAATCAAATAAAATAATTTATACTTTAAGTAGTTTTAAAATTCAGTACTTTTACACTTTTACTTGAGTAAAAAGCTTGAGTTGATACTTCAACTTCTACAGAAGTCATTTTAAACCCTAGTATCTGTACTTCTACTTGAGTAATGAATGTAAATACTTTTGACACCTCTAGCATGAATGCCTCTCCACATACAACGAGGGTCGTTGTTGTTAAATTTGTCCTCGATCCTTAGTTTGTGATTATGTTTAGCTGCTTTGATACCCCTTTTCAGATTAGCTCTGGATAAACTGTAGGCATCCCTGTCACCAGTTTTAAAGGCAGCATCACGTGCCTTTAGCAGGAATTTGAACTTCCTTGTTCATCCAGGGTTTCTGATTGGGGAATACTTTAATAATTTTTTGGGTGGATACTTTGTCAACACACCTGTTAATCTGCTCGTTTATGATATTACTGGGCCTTAATCTGCACAATATTACCGGCCCTTAATCTGCACAATATTACCGGCCCTTAATCTGCACAATATTACCGGCCCTTAATCTGCACAATATTACCGGCCCTTAATCTACACAATATTACCGGCCCTTAATCTGCTCGTTTATGATATTACCGGCCCTTAATCTACACAATATTACCGGCCCTTAATCTGCTCGTTTATGATATTACCGGCCCTTAATCTACACAATATTACCGGGCCTTAATCTGCACAATATTACCGGCCCTTAATCTGCACAATATTACCGGCCCTTAATCTGCTGTTTATAATATTACGTTTATAACATTATCGGCCCTTAATCTGCACAATATTACCGGCCCTTAATCTGCACAATATTACCGGCCCTTAATCTACACAATATTACCGGCCCTTAATCTGCTCGTTTATGATATTACCGGCCCTTAATCTACACAATATTACCGGCCCTTAATCTGCTCGTTTATGATATTACCGGCCCTTAATCTACACAATATTACCGGGCCTTAATCTGCACAATATTACCGGCCCTTAATCTGCACAATATTACCGGCCCTTAATCTGCTGTTTATAATATTACGTTTATAACATTATCGGCCCTTAATCTGCACAATATTACCGGCCCTTAATCTGCTCGTTTATGATATTACCGGCCCTTAATCTGCTCGTTTATGATATTACCGGCGCTTAATCTGCACAATATTACCGGCGCTTAATCTGCACAATATTACCGGCCCTTAATCTGCTCGTTTATGATATTACCGGCCCTTAATCTGCTCGTTTATGATATTACCGGCGCTTAATCTGCACAATATTACCGGCCCTTAATCTGCACAATATTACCGGCCCTTAATCTGCACAATATTACCGGCCCTTAATCTGCTGTTTATAATATTACGTTTATAACATTACCGGCCCTTAATCTGCTCGTTTATGATATTACCGGCCCTTAATCTGCACAATATTACCGGCCCTTAATCTGCACAATATTACCGGCCCTTAATCTACACAATATTACCGGCCCTTAATCTGCTCGTTTATGATATTACCGGCCCTTAATCTACACAATATTACCGGGCCTTAATCTGCACAATATTACCGGCCCTTAATCTGCACAATATTACCGGCCCTTAATCTGCTGTTTATAATATTACGTTTATAACATTATCGGCCCTTAATCTGCACAATATTACCGGCCCTTAATCTGCTCGTTTTTGATATTACCGACCCTTAATCTGCTCGTTTATGATATTACCGGCCCTTAATCTGCACAATATTACCGGCCCTTAATCTGCACAATATTACCGGCCCTTAATCTGCACAATATTACCGGCCCTTAATCTGCACAATATTACCGGCCCTTAATCTACACAATATTACCGGCCCTTAATCTGCTCGTTTATGATATTACCGGCCCTTAATCTACACAATATTACCGGGCCTTAATCTGCACAATATTACCGGCCCTTAATCTGCACAATATTACCGGCCCTTAATCTGCTGTTTATAATATTACGTTTATAACATTATCGGCCCTTAATCTGCACAATATTACCGGCCCTTAATCTGCTCGTTTATGATATTACCGGCCCTTAATCTGCTCGTTTATGATATTACCGGCCCTTAATCTGCACAATATTACCGGCCCTTAATCTGCACAATATTACCGGCCCTTAATCTGCTGTTTATAATATTACGTTTATAACATTACCGGCCCTTAATCTGCTCGTTTATGATATTACCGGCCCTTAATCTGCACAATATTACCGGCCCTTAATCTGCACAATATAACCGGCCCTTAATCTACACAATATTACCGGCCCTTAATCTGCTCGTTTATGATATTACCGGCCCTTAATCTACACAATATTACCGGGCCTTAATCTGCACAATATTACCGGCCCTTAATCTGCACAATATTACCGGCCCTTAATCTGCTGTTTATAATATTACGTTTATAACATTATCGGCCCTTAATCTGCACAATATTACCGGCCCTTAATCTGCTCGTTTATGATATTACCGGCCCTTAATCTGCTCGTTTATGATATTACTGGCCCTTAATCTGCACAATATTACCGGCCCTTAATCTGCACAATATTACCGGCCCTTAATCTGCTGTTTATAATATTACGTTTATAACATTATCGGCCCTTAATCTGCACGTTTATAACATTATCGGCCCTTAATCTACATGATTACACACACCAGCCGACATTTGGTTCCTCAAGCGACAACAGAGACCAGTTCTAAGGCGATGGCAGAAGATCCAGCAAAGCATGAAACTGTTCTGTGGTCGAGCACAGACGAGCACTGAACACTAGTGACCAGAACATGTCAGCGCTGTCTTTCAAACACCTCAGGAACTGTGGACACTTGTGTAAAAGTTCAACATGAGGATGAGATCATCAGTTTAACTCCACTGTGAATCCACTAACATTCAGAAACATCTAAAACTCTTCTTGAGTCTCTCTGTAAGGCTGCACTGGTTATTCTGGGATCCTGGATGAGTGAAATTGGCCATTTTGTTATTGCTGGAGTTTCTGAAGCTCGTGTAAAGGCTCCGCCCTCTTCTGAATGGGGGCGGAGCTGCAGCTCATTTGAATTTATAGCGGCACACACAAAAACAGCGTGTTTTTGCTCATAACCAAAAAGGGGCAAATCTGACAAACTATAATAAATGATCTGGTATTTTGAGCTGAAATTTCACAGACACATTCTGGGGACACCAAATATTTATATTACATCTCGTGAGAAGGGGTATAATATGTCACCTTTAAGACCTTTCCCGACATACAGGAGTTAGGGCATGAAGAGAGATCAATCCGATAGAACTTCAGTAACATTTGAACATTTTTAGCTTGACGGACACATTTACATGCTGTCAACCAATAATGAGAAAGCCAGACCCTGAGACGGCACAGGCCCACAGCCGTTCCCCGTGAGACCCAATATTTTCCATATGGATGAAATAATGCAGGTGAAGGAGCTGTAGACCATCCAGTGGGACTCGTACCTTCTCCCACAGATGGCCGTAGGATGAGGGAACTGGGTGCCTTATCAGTCCTAATGATTAGACAGCTGGAAGTTATTTTCCAGTCCTAGTTTCAGATTAGGCTCCAAAACCCCCACTGGACAATCCAGCTTTCCCATGACAAGGACAGATGGAGATGTTCTGACATGCATTACCATCTGATACGAGTGCGTTTTACATCAATGCCATGATTTTACCCTCGGTTATCTCTGGGCCATGATTTTAACCATGCCGTGGCTCTTCATCAGTCTCACAAGACTGTCTCGATAAATCATCAGACTTGCTGAGAGCATCCAGGATTGAAGTCTTGATCGATGGACTCTGTTGCTTCCTTGTGATTGTGGAAGTGAGGATGAAAGCCTGAGAGCAATACATTCTCATCTTTATCAGGAATCCTGATGATATTATGTAGAAGTCCTCCTGACTTTTTAATTATGAAATAATGTAGAATTACTTTCATCTGATGAATGATAGAAACATTGACAGCCAATCAGGGGTCTGTTTCCCAAAAGCATCGTTAGCCAACTATGGCCTCAAGTTCTGTCGTTATCAGCAGTTCAACGCGTCCGTGTTTCCCGAAACTATAGTTCTGACGAACATTCGCAAACAGCATCGCAGAGGTGTGTGTGTGAGCGACAGATCTCGGCCTGTGGTTGGAAGCAGAGTTTCTAGTTTTCATGACATGTGGACTCAATAAATCCTGATCTTGAGCAAAATAAGCAAGCTGACATTCAGAAAAATCTATATCTTTTATTTAGAATACATACAGATGTCATTTACGTCTTTAGTTTGTCGAGGGATTTAAAGTGTAGTTTTTGAAGCGTGCACATGTGTGAACGAGCTCTAGTGTGTAAGAACGAGTCTATGAGTGAATCTGGAAATAAAGTAAAATAACTGAGAAAAATTAGCAATAGTCCTCAAATTTTAATTTATAGCAAAACATCTCGCATTAATTCGATCTCAGTCAGATTCATTAACAGTAGTTATTACTCCACTACCTGCGTGACATCATTAACTAACGCGGTTGAACGACCAGTTTGCGACCAATCAAAATGCGGCATGAACTCGACCAATCAGCACGTTCAGCGCACAAGTCCCGCCCCCGAAAGTTCCTGAACTTTGAAAGTACCACCTCGTGAGCAGGGAAATATTTACCCGGAACTTCCTTTAGACCCTGCGGTGGAAACACACGAGTACCAACACTAGTAACCCTAGTTCCTGCGGTGGAAACACACGAGTACCAACACTAGTAGCCCTAGTTCCTGCGGTGGAAACACACGAGTACCAACACTAGTAGCCCTAGTTCCTGCGGTGGAATCACACGAGTACCAACACTAGTAGCCCTAGTTCCTGCGGTGGAAACACACGAGTACCAACACTAGTAGCCCTAGTTCCTGCGGTGGAATCACACGAGTACCAACACTAGTAGCCCTAGTTCCTGCAGTGGAAACACACAAGTACCAACACTAGTAACCCTAGTTCCTGCGGTGGAAACACACGAGTACCAACACTAGTAGCCCTAGTTCCTGCGGTGGAATCACACGAGTACCAACACTAGTAGCCCTAGTTCCTGCAGTGGAAACACACGAGTACCAACACTAGTAGCCCTAGTTCCTGCGGTGGAAACACACGAGTACCAACACTAGTAACCCTAGTTCCTGCGGTGGAAACACACGAGTACCAACACTAGTAACCCTAGTTCCTGCGGTGGAAACACACGAGTACCAACACTAGTAACCCTAGTTCCTGCGGTGGAAACACACGAGTACCAACACTAGTAACCCTAGTTCCTGCGGTGGAAACACACGAGTACCAACACTAGTAACCCTAGTTCCTGCGGTGGAAACACACGAGTACCAACACTAGTAACCCTAGTTCCTGCGGTGGAAACACACGAGTACCAACACTAGTAGCCCTAGTTCCTCCGGTGGAAACACACGAGTACCAACACTAGTAACCCTAGTTCCTGCGGTGGAAACACACGAGTACCAACACTAGTAACCCTAGTTACTGCAGTGGAAACACACGAGTACCAACACTGGTAGCCCTAGTTCCTGCGGTGGAAACACACGAGTACCAACACTAGTAGCCCTAGTTCCTGCGGTGGAAACACACGAGTACCAACACTAGTAACCCTAGTTCCTGCGGTGGAAACACACGAGTACCAACACTAGTAGCCCTAGTTCCTGCGGTGGAATCACACGAGTACCAACACTAGTAGCCCTAGTTCCTGCGGTGGAAACACACGAGTACCAACACTAGTAACCCTGGTTCCTGCAGTGGAAACACACGAGTACCAACACTAGTAACCCTAGTTCCTGCGGTGGAAACACACGAGTACCAACACTAGTAACCCTAGTTCCTGCGGTGGAAACACACGAGTACCAACACTAGTAGCCCTAGTTCCTGCGGTGGAAACACACGAGTACCAACACTAGTAACCCTAGTTCCTGCGGTGGAAACACACGAGTACCAACACTAGTAGCCCTAGTTCCTGCGGTGGAAACACACGAGTACCAACACTAGTAACCCTAGTTCCTGCAGTGGAAACACACGAGTTCCGACACTAGTAGCCCTAGTTCCTGCAGTGGAAACACACGAGTACCAACACTAGTAGCCCTAGTTCCTGCGGTGGAAACACACGAGTACCAACACTAGTAGCCCTAGTTCCTGCGGTGGAAACACACGAGTACCAACACTAGTAGCCCTAGTTCCTGCGGTGGAAACACACGAGTACCAACACTAGTAACCCTAGTTCCTGCGGTGGAAACACACGAGTACCAACACTAGTAGCCCTAGTTCCTGCAGTGGAAACACACGAGTACCAACACTAGTAACCCTAGTTCCTGCGGTGGAAACACACGAGTACCAACACTAGTAACCCTAGTTCCTGCGGTGGAAACACACGAGTACCAACACTAGTAGCCCTAGTTCCTGCGGTGGAAACACACGAGTACCAACACTAGTAGCCCTAGTTCCTGCGGTGGAAACACACGAGTACCAACACTAGTAGCCCTAGTTCCTGCGGTGGAAACACACGAGTACCAACACTAGTAACCCTAGTTCCTGCGGTGGAAACACACGAGTACCAACACTAGTAACCCTAGTTCCTGCGGTGGAAACACACGAGTACCAACACTAGTAGCCCTAGTTCCTGCGGTGGAAACACATGAGTATCAACACTAGTAACCCTAGTTCCTGCGGTGGAAACACACGAGTACCAACACTAGTAACCCTAGTTCCTGCGGTGGAAACACACGAGTACCAACACTAGTAACCCTAGTTCCTGCGGTGGAAACACACGAGTACCAACACTAGTAGCCCTAGTTCCTGCGGTGGAAACACATGAGTATCAACACTAGTAACCCTAGTTCCTGCGATGGAAACACACGAGTACCAACACTAGTAGCCCTAGTTCCTGCGGTGGAAACACACGAGTACCAACACTAGTAACCCTAGTTCCTGCAGTGGAAACACACGAGTACCAACACTAGTAGCCCTAGTTCCTGCGGTGGAAACACACGAGTACCAACACTAGTAGCCCTAGTTCCTGCGGTGGAAACACATGAGTATCAACACTAGTAACCCTAGTTCCTGCGGTGGAAACACATGAGTACCAACACTAGTAACCCTAGTTCCTGCGATGGAAACACACGAGTACCAACACTAGTAGCCCTAGTTCCTGCGGTGGAAACACACGAGTACCAACACTAGTAGCCCTAGTTCCTGCGGTGGAAACACATGAGTATCAACACTAGTAACCCTAGTTCCTGCGATGGAAACACACGAGTACCAACACTAGTAGCCCTAGTTCCTGCGGTGGAATCACACGAGTACCAACACTAGTAGCCCTAGTTCCTGCGGTGGAAACACACGAGTACCAACACTAGTAACTCTAGTTCCTGCGGTGGAAACACACGAGTACCAACACTAGTAACCCTAGTTCCTGCAGTGGAAACACACGAGTACCAACACTAGTAGCCCTAGTTCCTGCGGTGGAAACACACGAGTACCAACACTAGTAACCCTAGTTCCTGCGGTGGAAACACACGAGTACCAACACTAGTAGCCCTAGTTCCTGCGGTGGAAACACACGAGTACCAACACTAGTAACCCTAGTTCCTGCGGTGGAAACACACGAGTACCAACACTAGTAGCCCTAGTTCCTGCGGTGGAAACACATGAGTATCAACACTAGTAACCCTAGTTCCTGCGATGGAAACACACGAGTACCAACACTAGTAGCCCTAGTTCCTGCGGTGGAAACACACGAGTACCAACACTAGTAACCCTAGTTCCTGCAGTGGAAACACACGAGTACCAACACTAGTAGCCCTAGTTCCTGCGGTGGAAACACACGAGTACCAACACTAGTAGCCCTAGTTCCTGCGGTGGAAACACATGAGTATCAACACTAGTAACCCTAGTTCCTGCGGTGGAAACACATGAGTACCAACACTAGTAACCCTAGTTCCTGCGATGGAAACACACGAGTACCAACACTAGTAGCCCTAGTTCCTGCGGTGGAAACACACGAGTACCAACACTAGTAGCCCTAGTTCCTGCGGTGGAAACACATGAGTATCAACACTAGTAACCCTAGTTCCTGCGATGGAAACACACGAGTACCAACACTAGTAGCCCTAGTTCCTGCGGTGGAATCACACGAGTACCAACACTAGTAGCCCTAGTTCCTGCGGTGGAAACACACGAGTACCAACACTAGTAACTCTAGTTCCTGCGGTGGAAACACACGAGTACCAACACTAGTAACCCTAGTTCCTGCAGTGGAAACACACGAGTACCAACACTAGTAGCCCTAGTTCCTGCGGTGGAAACACACGAGTACCAACACTAGTAACCCTAGTTCCTGCGGTGGAAACACACGAGTACCAACACTAGTAGCCCTAGTTCCTGCGGTGGAAACACACGAGTACCAACACTAGTAACCCTAGTTCCTGCAGTGGAAACACACGAGTTCCGACACTAGTAGCCCTAGTTCCTGCAGTGGAAACACACGAGTACCAACACTAGTAGCCCTAGTTCCTGCGGTGGAAACACACGAGTACCAACACTAGTAGCCCTAGTTCCTGCGGTGGAAACACACGAGTACCAACACTAGTAGCCCTAGTTCCTGCGGTGGAAACACACGAGTACCAACACTAGTAACCCTAGTTCCTGCGGTGGAAACACACGAGTACCAACACTAGTAGCCCTAGTTCCTGCAGTGGAAACACACGAGTACCAACACTAGTAGCCCTAGTTCCTGCGGTGGAAACACACGAGTACCAACACTAGTAACCCTAGTTCCTGCGGTGGAAACACACGAGTACCAACACTAGTAACCCTAGTTCCTGCGGTGGAAACACACGAGTACCAACACTAGTAGCCCTAGTTCCTGCGGTGGAAACACATGAGTATCAACACTAGTAACCCTAGTTCCTGCGGTGGAAACACACGAGTACCAACACTAGTAACCCTAGTTCCTGCGGTGGAAACACACGAGTACCAACACTAGTAACCCTAGTTCCTGCGGTGGAAACACACGAGTACCAACACTAGTAGCCCTAGTTCCTGCGGTGGAAACACATGAGTATCAACACTAGTAACCCTAGTTCCTGCGATGGAAACACACGAGTACCAACACTAGTAGCCCTAGTTCCTGCGGTGGAAACACACGAGTACCAACACTAGTAACCCTAGTTCCTGCAGTGGAAACACACGAGTACCAACACTAGTAGCCCTAGTTCCTGCGGTGGAAACACACGAGTACCAACACTAGTAGCCCTAGTTCCTGCGGTGGAAACACATGAGTATCAACACTAGTAACCCTAGTTCCTGCGGTGGAAACACATGAGTACCAACACTAGTAACCCTAGTTCCTGCGATGGAAACACACGAGTACCAACACTAGTAGCCCTAGTTCCTGCGGTGGAAACACACGAGTACCAACACTAGTAGCCCTAGTTCCTGCGGTGGAAACACACGAGTACCAACACTAGTAACCCTAGTTCCTGCGGTGGAAACACACGAGTACCAACACTAGTAGCCCTAGTTCCTGCGGTGGAAACACACGAGTACCAACACTAGTAACCCTAGTTCCTGCGGTGGAAACACACGAGTACCAACACTAGTAGCCCTAGTTCCTGCGGTGGAAACACATGAGTATCAACACTAGTAACCCTAGTTCCTGCGGTGGAAACACACGAGTACCAACACTAGTAACCCTAGTTCCTGCGGTGGAAACACACGAGTACCAACACTAGTAACCCTAGTTCCTGCGGTGGAAACACACGAGTACCAACACTAGTAGCCCTAGTTCCTGCGGTGGAAACACATGAGTATCAACACTAGTAACCCTAGTTCCTGCGATGGAAACACACGAGTACCAACACTAGTAGCCCTAGTTCCTGCGGTGGAAACACACGAGTACCAACACTAGTAACCCTAGTTCCTGCAGTGGAAACACACGAGTACCAACACTAGTAGCCCTAGTTCCTGCGGTGGAAACACACGAGTACCAACACTAGTAGCCCTAGTTCCTGCGGTGGAAACACATGAGTATCAACACTAGTAACCCTAGTTCCTGCGGTGGAAACACATGAGTACCAACACTAGTAACCCTAGTTCCTGCGATGGAAACACACGAGTACCAACACTAGTAGCCCTAGTTCCTGCGGTGGAAACACACGAGTACCAACACTAGTAGCCCTAGTTCCTGCGGTGGAAACACATGAGTATCAACACTAGTAACCCTAGTTCCTGCGATGGAAACACACGAGTACCAACACTAGTAGCCCTAGTTCCTGCGGTGGAATCACACGAGTACCAACACTAGTAGCCCTAGTTCCTGCGGTGGAAACACACGAGTACCAACACTAGTAACTCTAGTTCCTGCGGTGGAAACACACGAGTACCAACACTAGTAACCCTAGTTCCTGCAGTGGAAACACACGAGTACCAACACTAGTAACCCTAGTTCCTGCGGTGGAAACACACGAGTACCAACACTAGTAACCCTAGTTCCTGCGGTGGAAACACACGAGTACCAACACTAGTAACCCTAGTTCCTGCGGTGGAAACACAAGAGTACCAACACTAGTAGCCCTAGTTCCTGCGGTGGAAACACAAGAGTACCAACACTAGTAACCCTAGTTCCTGCAGTGGAATCACACGAGTACCAACACTAGTAACCCTAGTTCCTGCAGTGGAAACACACGAGTACCAACACTAGTAACCCTAGTTCCTGCGGTGGAAACACACGAGTACCAACACTAGTAGCCCTAGTTCCTGCGGTGGAAACACACGAGTACCAACACTAGTAACCCTAGTTCCTGCAGTGGAAACACACGAGTACCAACACTAGTAACCCTAGTTCCTGCGGTGGAAACACACGAGTACCAACACTAGTAGCCCTAGTTCCTGCGGTGGAAACACACGAGTACCAACACTAGTAACCCTAGTTCCTGCGGTGGAAACACACGAGTACCAACACTAGTAGCCCTAGTTCCTGCGGTGGAAACACACGAGTACCAACACTAGTAACCCTAGTTCCTGCGGTGGAAACACACGAGTACCAACACTAGTAACTCTAGTTCCTGCGGTGGAAACACACGAGTACCAACACTAGTAACCCTAGTTCCTGCAGTGGAAACACACGAGTACCAACACTAGTAGCCCTAGTTCCTGCGGTGGAAACACACGAGTACCAACACTAGTAACCCTAGTTCCTGCGGTGGAAACACACGAGTACCAACACTAGTAGCCCTAGTTCCTGCGGTGGAAACACACGAGTACCAACACTAGTAACCCTAGTTCCTGCAGTGGAAACACACGAGTTCCGACACTAGTAGCCCTAGTTCCTGCAGTGGAAACACACGAGTACCAACACTAGTAGCCCTAGTTCCTGCGGTGGAAACACACGAGTACCAACACTAGTAGCCCTAGTTCCTGCGGTGGAAACACACGAGTACCAACACTAGTAGCCCTAGTTCCTGCGGTGGAAACACACGAGTACCAACACTAGTAACCCTAGTTCCTGCGGTGGAAACACACGAGTACCAACACTAGTAGCCCTAGTTCCTGCAGTGGAAACACACGAGTACCAACACTAGTAGCCCTAGTTCCTGCGGTGGAAACACACGAGTACCAACACTAGTAACCCTAGTTCCTGCGGTGGAAACACACGAGTACCAACACTAGTAACCCTAGTTCCTGCGGTGGAAACACACGAGTACCAACACTAGTAGCCCTAGTTCCTGCGGTGGAAACACATGAGTATCAACACTAGTAACCCTAGTTCCTGCGGTGGAAACACACGAGTACCAACACTAGTAACCCTAGTTCCTGCGGTGGAAACACACGAGTACCAACACTAGTAACCCTAGTTCCTGCGGTGGAAACACACGAGTACCAACACTAGTAGCCCTAGTTCCTGCGGTGGAAACACATGAGTATCAACACTAGTAACCCTAGTTCCTGCGATGGAAACACACGAGTACCAACACTAGTAGCCCTAGTTCCTGCGGTGGAAACACACGAGTACCAACACTAGTAACCCTAGTTCCTGCAGTGGAAACACACGAGTACCAACACTAGTAGCCCTAGTTCCTGCGGTGGAAACACACGAGTACCAACACTAGTAGCCCTAGTTCCTGCGGTGGAAACACATGAGTATCAACACTAGTAACCCTAGTTCCTGCGGTGGAAACACATGAGTACCAACACTAGTAACCCTAGTTCCTGCGATGGAAACACACGAGTACCAACACTAGTAGCCCTAGTTCCTGCGGTGGAAACACACGAGTACCAACACTAGTAGCCCTAGTTCCTGCGGTGGAAACACACGAGTACCAACACTAGTAACCCTAGTTCCTGCGGTGGAAACACACGAGTACCAACACTAGTAGCCCTAGTTCCTGCGGTGGAAACACACGAGTACCAACACTAGTAACCCTAGTTCCTGCGGTGGAAACACACGAGTACCAACACTAGTAGCCCTAGTTCCTGCGGTGGAAACACATGAGTATCAACACTAGTAACCCTAGTTCCTGCGGTGGAAACACACGAGTACCAACACTAGTAACCCTAGTTCCTGCGGTGGAAACACACGAGTACCAACACTAGTAACCCTAGTTCCTGCGGTGGAAACACACGAGTACCAACACTAGTAGCCCTAGTTCCTGCGGTGGAAACACATGAGTATCAACACTAGTAACCCTAGTTCCTGCGATGGAAACACACGAGTACCAACACTAGTAGCCCTAGTTCCTGCGGTGGAAACACACGAGTACCAACACTAGTAACCCTAGTTCCTGCAGTGGAAACACACGAGTACCAACACTAGTAGCCCTAGTTCCTGCGGTGGAAACACACGAGTACCAACACTAGTAGCCCTAGTTCCTGCGGTGGAAACACATGAGTATCAACACTAGTAACCCTAGTTCCTGCGGTGGAAACACATGAGTACCAACACTAGTAACCCTAGTTCCTGCGATGGAAACACACGAGTACCAACACTAGTAGCCCTAGTTCCTGCGGTGGAAACACACGAGTACCAACACTAGTAGCCCTAGTTCCTGCGGTGGAAACACATGAGTATCAACACTAGTAACCCTAGTTCCTGCGATGGAAACACACGAGTACCAACACTAGTAGCCCTAGTTCCTGCGGTGGAATCACACGAGTACCAACACTAGTAGCCCTAGTTCCTGCGGTGGAAACACACGAGTACCAACACTAGTAACTCTAGTTCCTGCGGTGGAAACACACGAGTACCAACACTAGTAACCCTAGTTCCTGCAGTGGAAACACACGAGTACCAACACTAGTAACCCTAGTTCCTGCGGTGGAAACACACGAGTACCAACACTAGTAACCCTAGTTCCTGCGGTGGAAACACACGAGTACCAACACTAGTAACCCTAGTTCCTGCGGTGGAAACACAAGAGTACCAACACTAGTAGCCCTAGTTCCTGCGGTGGAAACACAAGAGTACCAACACTAGTAACCCTAGTTCCTGCAGTGGAATCACACGAGTACCAACACTAGTAACCCTAGTTCCTGCAGTGGAAACACACGAGTACCAACACTAGTAACCCTAGTTCCTGCGGTGGAAACACACGAGTACCAACACTAGTAGCCCTAGTTCCTGCGGTGGAAACACACGAGTACCAACACTAGTAACCCTAGTTCCTGCAGTGGAAACACACGAGTACCAACACTAGTAACCCTAGTTCCTGCGGTGGAAACACACGAGTACCAACACTAGTAGCCCTAGTTCCTGCGGTGGAAACACACGAGTACCAACACTAGTAACCCTAGTTCCTGCGGTGGAAACACACGAGTACCAACACTAGTAGCCCTAGTTCCTGCGGTGGAAACACACGAGTACCAACACTAGTAACCCTAGTTCCTGCGGTGGAAACACACGAGTACCAACACTAGTAGCCCTAGTTCCTGCGGTGGAAACACACGAGTACCAACACTAGAAACCCTAGTTCCTGCGGTGGAATCACACGAGTACCAACACTAGTAGCCCTAGTTCCTGCGGTGGAAACACACGAGTACCAACACTAGTAACCCTAGTTCCTGCGGTGGAAACACACGAGTACCAACACTAGTAACCCTAGTTCCTGCGGTGGAAACACACGAGTACCAACACTAGTAGCCCTAGTTCCTGCGGTGGAAACACATGAGTATCAACACTAGTAACCCTAGTTCCTGCGGTGGAAACACACGAGTACCAACACTAGTAACCCTAGTTCCTGCGGTGGAAACACACGAGTACCAACACTAGTAACCCTAGTTCCTGCGGTGGAAACACACGAGTACCAACACTAGTAACCCTAGTTCCTGCGGTGGAAACACACGAGTACCAACACTAGTAACCCTAGTTCCTGCGGTGGAAACACACGAGTACCAACACTAGTAGCCCTAGTTCCTGCGGTGGAAACACATGAGTATCAACACTAGTAACCCTAGTTCCTGCGATGGAAACACACGAGTACCAACACTAGTAGCCCTAGTTCCTGCGGTGGAAACACACGAGTACCAACACTAGTAACCCTAGTTCCTGCAGTGGAAACACACGAGTACCAACACTAGTAGCCCTAGTTCCTGCGGTGGAAACACACGAGTACCAACACTAGTAGCCCTAGTTCCTGCGGTGGAAACACATGAGTATCAACACTAGTAACCCTAGTTCCTGCGGTGGAAACACATGAGTACCAACACTAGTAACCCTAGTTCCTGCGATGGAAACACACGAGTACCAACACTAGTAGCCCTAGTTCCTGCGGTGGAAACACACGAGTACCAACACTAGTAGCCCTAGTTCCTGCGGTGGAAACACATGAGTATCAACACTAGTAACCCTAGTTCCTGCGATGGAAACACACGAGTACCAACACTAGTAGCCCTAGTTCCTGCGGTGGAATCACACGAGTACCAACACTAGTAGCCCTAGTTCCTGCGGTGGAAACACACGAGTACCAACACTAGTAACTCTAGTTCCTGCGGTGGAAACACACGAGTACCAACACTAGTAACCCTAGTTCCTGCAGTGGAAACACACGAGTACCAACACTAGTAACCCTAGTTCCTGCGGTGGAAACACACGAGTACCAACACTAGTAACCCTAGTTCCTGCGGTGGAAACACACGAGTACCAACACTAGTAACCCTAGTTCCTGCGGTGGAAACACAAGAGTACCAACACTAGTAGCCCTAGTTCCTGCGGTGGAAACACAAGAGTACCAACACTAGTAACCCTAGTTCCTGCAGTGGAATCACACGAGTACCAACACTAGTAACCCTAGTTCCTGCAGTGGAAACACACGAGTACCAACACTAGTAACCCTAGTTCCTGCGGTGGAAACACACGAGTACCAACACTAGTAGCCCTAGTTCCTGCGGTGGAAACACACGAGTACCAACACTAGTAACCCTAGTTCCTGCAGTGGAAACACACGAGTACCAACACTAGTAACCCTAGTTCCTGCGGTGGAAACACACGAGTACCAACACTAGTAGCCCTAGTTCCTGCGGTGGAAACACACGAGTACCAACACTAGTAACCCTAGTTCCTGCGGTGGAAACACACGAGTACCAACACTAGTAGCCCTAGTTCCTGCGGTGGAAACACACGAGTACCAACACTAGTAACCCTAGTTCCTGCGGTGGAAACACACGAGTACCAACACTAGTAGCCCTAGTTCCTGCGGTGGAAACACACGAGTACCAACACTAGAAACCCTAGTTCCTGCGGTGGAATCACACGAGTACCAACACTAGTAGCCCTAGTTCCTGCGGTGGAAACACACGAGTACCAACACTAGTAACCCTAGTTCCTGCGGTGGAAACACACGAGTACCAACACTAGTAACCCTAGTTCCTGCGGTGGAAACACACGAGTACCAACACTAGTAGCCCTAGTTCCTGCGGTGGAAACACACGAGTACCAACACTAGAAACCCTAGTTCCTGCGGTGGAATCACACGAGTACCAACACTAGTAACCCTAGTTCCTGCGGTGGAAACACACGAGTACCAACACTAGTAACCCTAGTTCCTGCGGTGGAAACACACGAGTACCAACACTAGTAGCCCTAGTTCCTGCGGTGGAAACACACGAGTACCAACACTAGTAGCCCTAGTTCCTGCGGTGGAAACACACGAGTACCAACACTAGTAACCCTAGTTCCTGCGGTGGAAACACACGAGTACCAACACTAGTAGCCCTAGTTCCTGGGGTGGAAACACACGAGTACCAACACTAGTAACCCTAGTTCCTGCGGTGGAAACACATGAGTACCAACACTAGTAACCCTAGTTCCTGCGATGGAAACACACGAGTACCAACACTAGTAGCCCTAGTTCCTGCGGTGGAAACACACGAGTACCAACACTAGTAGCCCTAGTTCCTGCGGTGGAAACACATGAGTATCAACACTAGTAACCCTAGTTCCTGCGATGGAAACACACGAGTACCAACACTAGTAGCCCTAGTTCCTGCGGTGGAATCACACGAGTACCAACACTAGTAGCCCTAGTTCCTGCGGTGGAAACACACGAGTACCAACACTAGTAACTCTAGTTCCTGCGGTGGAAACACACGAGTACCAACACTAGTAACCCTAGTTCCTGCAGTGGAAACACACGAGTACCAACACTAGTAACCCTAGTTCCTGCGGTGGAAACACACGAGTACCAACACTAGTAACCCTAGTTCCTGCGGTGGAAACACACGAGTACCAACACTAGTAACCCTAGTTCCTGCGGTGGAAACACAAGAGTACCAACACTAGTAGCCCTAGTTCCTGCGGTGGAAACACAAGAGTACCAACACTAGTAACCCTAGTTCCTGCAGTGGAATCACACGAGTACCAACACTAGTAACCCTAGTTCCTGCAGTGGAAACACACGAGTACCAACACTAGTAACCCTAGTTCCTGCGGTGGAAACACACGAGTACCAACACTAGTAGCCCTAGTTCCTGCGGTGGAAACACACGAGTACCAACACTAGTAACCCTAGTTCCTGCAGTGGAAACACACGAGTACCAACACTAGTAACCCTAGTTCCTGCGGTGGAAACACACGAGTACCAACACTAGTAGCCCTAGTTCCTGCGGTGGAAACACACGAGTACCAACACTAGTAACCCTAGTTCCTGCGGTGGAAACACACGAGTACCAACACTAGTAGCCCTAGTTCCTGCGGTGGAAACACACGAGTACCAACACTAGTAACCCTAGTTCCTGCGGTGGAAACACACGAGTACCAACACTAGTAGCCCTAGTTCCTGCGGTGGAAACACACGAGTACCAACACTAGAAACCCTAGTTCCTGCGGTGGAATCACACGAGTACCAACACTAGTAGCCCTAGTTCCTGCGGTGGAAACACACGAGTACCAACACTAGTAACCCTAGTTCCTGCGGTGGAAACACACGAGTACCAACACTAGTAACCCTAGTTCCTGCGGTGGAAACACACGAGTACCAACACTAGTAGCCCTAGTTCCTGCGGTGGAAACACATGAGTATCAACACTAGTAACCCTAGTTCCTGCGGTGGAAACACACGAGTACCAACACTAGTAACCCTAGTTCCTGCGGTGGAAACACACGAGTACCAACACTAGTAACCCTAGTTCCTGCGGTGGAAACACACGAGTACCAACACTAGTAGCCCTAGTTCCTGCGGTGGAAACACATGAGTATCAACACTAGTAACCCTAGTTCCTGCGATGGAAACACACGAGTACCAACACTAGTAGCCCTAGTTCCTGCGGTGGAAACACACGAGTACCAACACTAGTAACCCTAGTTCCTGCAGTGGAAACACACGAGTACCAACACTAGTAGCCCTAGTTCCTGCGGTGGAAACACACGAGTACCAACACTAGTAGCCCTAGTTCCTGCGGTGGAAACACATGAGTATCAACACTAGTAACCCTAGTTCCTGCGGTGGAAACACATGAGTACCAACACTAGTAACCCTAGTTCCTGCGATGGAAACACACGAGTACCAACACTAGTAGCCCTAGTTCCTGCGGTGGAAACACACGAGTACCAACACTAGTAGCCCTAGTTCCTGCGGTGGAAACACATGAGTATCAACACTAGTAACCCTAGTTCCTGCGATGGAAACACACGAGTACCAACACTAGTAGCCCTAGTTCCTGCGGTGGAATCACACGAGTACCAACACTAGTAGCCCTAGTTCCTGCGGTGGAAACACACGAGTACCAACACTAGTAACTCTAGTTCCTGCGGTGGAAACACACGAGTACCAACACTAGTAACCCTAGTTCCTGCAGTGGAAACACACGAGTACCAACACTAGTAACCCTAGTTCCTGCGGTGGAAACACACGAGTACCAACACTAGTAACCCTAGTTCCTGCGGTGGAAACACACGAGTACCAACACTAGTAACCCTAGTTCCTGCGGTGGAAACACAAGAGTACCAACACTAGTAGCCCTAGTTCCTGCGGTGGAAACACAAGAGTACCAACACTAGTAACCCTAGTTCCTGCAGTGGAATCACACGAGTACCAACACTAGTAACCCTAGTTCCTGCAGTGGAAACACACGAGTACCAACACTAGTAACCCTAGTTCCTGCGGTGGAAACACACGAGTACCAACACTAGTAGCCCTAGTTCCTGCGGTGGAAACACACGAGTACCAACACTAGTAACCCTAGTTCCTGCAGTGGAAACACACGAGTACCAACACTAGTAACCCTAGTTCCTGCGGTGGAAACACACGAGTACCAACACTAGTAGCCCTAGTTCCTGCGGTGGAAACACACGAGTACCAACACTAGTAACCCTAGTTCCTGCGGTGGAAACACACGAGTACCAACACTAGTAGCCCTAGTTCCTGCGGTGGAAACACACGAGTACCAACACTAGTAACCCTAGTTCCTGCGGTGGAAACACACGAGTACCAACACTAGTAGCCCTAGTTCCTGCGGTGGAAACACACGAGTACCAACACTAGAAACCCTAGTTCCTGCGGTGGAATCACACGAGTACCAACACTAGTAGCCCTAGTTCCTGCGGTGGAAACACATGAGTATCAACACTAGTAACCCTAGTTCCTGCGGTGGAAACACACGAGTACCAACACTAGTAGCCCTAGTTCCTGCGGTGGAAACACACGAGTACCAACACTAGTAACCCTAGTTCCTGCGGTGGAAACACACGAGTACCAACACTAGTAACCCTAGTTCCTGCGGTGGAAACACACGAGTACCAACACTAGTAACCCTAGTTCCTGCGGTGGAAACACACGAGTACCAACACTAGTAACCCTAGTTCCTGCGGTGGAAACACACGAGTACCAACACTAGTAACCCTAGTTCCTGCGGTGGAAACACACGAGTACCAACACTAGTAACCCTAGTTCCTGCGGTGGAAACACAAGAGTACCAACACTAGTAGCCCTAGTTCCTGCGGTGGAAACACATGAGTATCAACACTAGTAACCCTAGTTCCTGCGGTGGAAACACACGAGTACCAACACTAGTAACCCTAGTTCCTGCGGTGGAAACACACGAGTACCAACACTAGTAACCCTAGTTCCTGCGGTGGAAACACACGAGTACCAACACTAGTAACCCTAGTTCCTGCGGTGGAAACACACGAGTACCAACACTAGTAACCCTAGTTCCTGCGGTGGAAACACACGAGTACCAACACTAGTAACCCTAGTTCCTGCGGTGGAAACACACGAGTACCAACACTAGTAACCCTAGTTCCTGCGGTGGAATCACACGAGTACCAACACTAGTAGCCCTAGTTCCTGCGGTGGAAACACATGAGTATCAACACTAGTAACCCTAGTTCCTGCGGTGGAAACACACGAGTACCAACACTAGTAGCCCTAGTTCCTGCGGTGGAAACACACGAGTACCAACACTAGTAACCCTAGTTCCTGCGGTGGAAACACACGAGTACCAACACTAGTAACCCTAGTTCCTGCGGTGGAAACACACGAGTACCAACACTAGTAACCCTAGTTCCTGCGGTGGAAACACACGAGTACCAACACTAGTAACCCTAGTTCCTGCGGTGGAAACACACGAGTACCAACACTAGTAACCCTAGTTCCTGCGGTGGAAACACACGAGTACCAACACTAGTAACCCTAGTTCCTGCGGTGGAAACACATGAGTACCAACACTAGTAGCCCTAGTTCCTGCGGTGGAAACACACGAGTACCAACACTAGAAACCCTAGTTCCTGCGGTGGAATCACACGAGTACCAACACTAGTAACCCTAGTTCCTGCGGTGGAAACACACGAGTACCAACACTAGTAACCCTAGTTCCTGCGGTGGAAACACACGAGTACCAACACTAGTAGCCCTAGTTCCTGCGGTGGAAACACACGAGTACCAACACTAGTAGCCCTAGTTCCTGCGGTGGAAACACACGAGTACCAACACTAGTAACCCTAGTTCCTGCGGTGGAAACACACGAGTACCAACACTAGTAGCCCTAGTTCCTGGGGTGGAAACACACGAGTACCAACACTAGTAACCCTAGTTCCTGCGGTGGAAGCGCTAATATAGTGATCACTTCTGGTGCGAACGGCCCTTAATACTCTAACCTTGAAGCGTTGGCTTCTAACAGTGGCTCTGTCTGCGTCCAGCCTCACGTGAGAGAAAACGCTCTGATATCTTCCGTCCTTCTGCTGTTTCTTGCCCTCTCAACACTCCAGTGCCTCGTTCTCCAGGCCTGATCTGGTGCTGAAAGCCTGCGCTCCGCTCGGCACAGATGCTGTTCGTCAACAGGGTGATGCATGTCTCCGCTGATACACCAGACGCTTTACACGAACCAGAAAACCTGCTATCTGATGAAGCCTCGACTTCCCGACCCAGCCTGATGTGCTCACCGACCAAATCATGAAGTAACCGAAGCATTCTTGACACACTCAAACCAACATTTATTCAGACCTTCAACATCTCTCACATTATCAGTTTATTCATAGAAAACGGTGGTTTAAATATGAGCAGAACTTATGAGCAGTTGATATTTGACAGGTTTTGTCCATCCTTCTGTTAGACTGTCTCACATACACACACACACACACACACACACACACACACACACACACACACACACACACACACACACACACACACACACACACACACACACACACACACACACAGAGAGGTGGAAAGTCCAGGGGTCAGAAAGTAAAAGTCCTGCCATATGTTTATTCCACCCATGAACTCAGTCAGCTGAAAAACTGTGTTAATTAGCACATCCAGGTGATTGGAACAAAATACTGAGGAGGACTTTTACTTTCTGAACCAGGACTTTCCACTTCTGTACACACACGCACACACACACACACACACACACACACACACACACACACACACACACACACACACACACACACACACACACACACACACACACACACATTAATTATGTTGAATATCTGTCAGCTGGTAAATTTAACTACTACACAATTAGATAATACCAGTTTAGCTCGACCAGTTACCAAGCAATGCTTCATTGTGTTCAGTGTGTGTGTAAAAAGAGCATTAGCAGTTACAGACACACACTTCAGCAGAACATGACCAGCTCAAAGTGTTACTGGTAGTCGCTGTATGAAGAATATTTGTGTATAATAATGTCACAGTTGACTTTATTCTGCTCTCCTCACGTACAGAAATGAACTATTCTCACTCTGGTGAAGTGAGATCTGGAGTCGGAATAGGTTTGGGAGAGACGGTAAGGTTGGTCATGTGACGTGTGTGTAATGACTGCTGTGTTCTGGGAAACTCCTGAAAGCATCTGTGCGACTCCTTCGGCAGACAGATTTGCCTCTCGGATCTTTCCTTTTTGAACTAGTCATCCGTCACGAGTCAGCCGCATTTCACTACATCTTAATAAAGTAATCCCCCTCTCGTTTTTCTCCCCTGTGGAATGCTCTTGTTCTCTCGGTTCCTCTTTGCTCATTCAAGCCTCTGACAATGATTTGTTTTCTTTTCAGATTCTGGGTTGAGTAGGGCCGTAGTTTATCATTACTGCAACTTCCCTCTGCATCTTTTTTTGTAAATCTTTGGGTTTCTGGCCCGCTTTCTATTCCACAATATTTATGTCCACATTGTTACTGTAGGACACTTTATTAAATTAAATATATTCTCCCTCATCAATTATTAACATACATACACGCATGTACAGTCAAACCAACAATTACTCAGACACCGGATATAATAATTTTTGATATTGTTTACTAGTGTGTGCAGGACATTTCTGTAAGTGAGGAGAGCAGAATAAAGTGACATTATTATTCAGAACTGATCCGGACACTGTGAGCTGGTCATGTTCTGCTGAAGTGTGTGTCTGTAATCGCTAATGCTCTTTTCACACACACACTGAACACACTGAAGCATTGCTTGGTCACTGGTTGAGCTAAACTGGTATTATCTAATTGTGTAGTTAAATTTACCAGCTGACAGATATTCAACATAATTCATGTGTGTGTGTGTGTGTGTGTGTGTGTGTGTGTGTGTGTGTGTGTGTGTGTGTGTGTGTGTGTGTGAGAGACAGTCTAACAGAAGGATGGACAAAACCTGTCAAATATCAACTGAGTTCTGCTCATATTTTATTACCGTTTTCTAAACTATAGCGAATAAACTGATAATGTGAGAAATGTTGAAGTGTCTGAATAAATGTTGGTTTGACTGTATACAGAAATGTCCTATTGATTAGGCTGTAGTTATGTAATGATCATCAGTCTAATATATGGACTGCCCCCCCCCCCCCCTCTTAATTCTCTCCCCAGGATTATTAAAGTCTACAAAGGCTCATCACATTATTAATGGCCTCTCCACTTAAACCCTGACGCTCGTCCTGAACCTGCCTTTGAAAAACACAGCCTGTCTTACAGCATTTTTCAGGAACCCACGCTGCAATCCATCTCGGGTCACACATGCACGTTAGTCCGGTCGGAAGATGCGTGGGGGGGCGCGCTCGTAAATCAGCCGTTAAGCAGGAATGAATAATAATGAATTTCTGTGGCTGGATGGGGTCGCGGAGGGTCTCGTGAGGATAAGACTGGATGCGGAGGAGCAGGTTCTCCAGAGAGATCCATCCGTCAGATCAAAGGTGTGTGTGGGGAAGGTCACGCTCGCGGCCGAAGACCTGTGCGGAGCCACGAACACTAATAAACAGATCTGTGTGTTACCCTGTGTGCGACACTCAAGCCCAGTCTCCATCTATACAGCGCTTTAACAACACGGATGTTCACCGCAGCTTTACAGAGATAGAGGAGATTACAGTAACAGGAGATTACAGTAACAGGAGATTACAGTAACAGTGTTCCGGCTTTACAGCAGCTCTAGAGGAAAGTTATTGTCCAGATAAAGTTAGTTTTGATTGATTCACTTCAGATGTAAAGATCATTCGTTATTAACTTAGCTATCTTGACCCCGAGATCTAACAGAAAACTGAAAACCGCTCATTTACACACATCAGTGTTCGGAGATCGAGAGCGTAAACTTTGAAAATGGTTCCAAGGCGCAAGTTTTTCATTTTTTTGGATTTTTTTTTATTTCTGAGCAAACTTCAAAAACACAAACCTGTGTAACCGCTGACGGCGTGCACATGCGTATTACGTGTTATAGGTGTGCGCGTTTGAATCTATATGTGCGCAGGCGTGTAGTGTCTCCATACAAAAAGCCCTCAATTAAAAATGTATAAAACAGATTTGTTATGGCTTCCGCGTATCCTTGTGAACCGGAATTATTTTGACAGCGTTTCTCAGTGCAGAAGTGAAGAGAAGGAGACGACACACAATCCTGCTTCCGAACGCTGGAGTCTCGTGTTCGATTCGTGTGGAATGAGTGTCGAAACACAGCGATATTGTGTAGGACAATGCCTTACAGTGCGCAAACCCTTCTTCTAAACCCTTCTAGAGCGTTTTACATTATCATTTATCACTTCATCCTTATCCTAAAATCCAAACAATGTGTGTTTTCATGCGTGTGCTGTGCCTCAGTCCCCAGCGCCGGCGCGCTCCTCGCACTGCCACTAGAGGTCAACGGTTAACTCCATCCTGGCTCAGAATCACTGTTTGCTCAAGGCTGACGTGCTGAAGATTTAGAGAGAGGCCTTTGCACCGGCGGTGTAATTGTTGCTTAAACCTCCTTTAATCCAAAGGATTTTCTGCACAACTGCTAATTTGTCAAGGCAACCATTAATATCGGGAAATACAAGACGTTCCTCAATCAAACGAGTTAAATAAACGACACACTGTACTGAGATCCTCAGGAGACTGGCTTTAACTCTTTAGATAACACTAACACTTGTGTAGTTACGTTTATTGATTTTCAGTTCTCCAGTAAACTTCAGCAGAGTCTGTAAAGTCATTGTTCATAGAGTTAAAAGGCGTTTAGGACGGCATAGATTAATGTCACAGTCAGAGTTGCATTAAATCAATTCAGAATTCAAGGAAGAATCTTTTACATTTATTCTGTTTTCTATGTACATTTTGTTTTATGTACAGCATGTTTGCATGTGTTTGACAGTTTTTCGTAAGCATTCAACATTTATAAACCAGTCTGATAACCTTTTCTCTGCATTTTGTTCCTTTTTTTATAATTTTTTTTAGCTAAAAAGAAAATTTGACTACAAAACTCAAAGTAATAATAAAAAAAAAACTAATTTCAAAAAGTCAACCTAGCAAATGTCCTTTAAGGGAAAGTAAAAGAAAGTTTTATAATACAAGAAAAATAAATACTATTAACAAGAAAAAAAATCTGCTGACTACAAGTGTCCAAATATAAACATTTCCAAAGTTTAATGTACTACATGTTGCATGTAAATCAAAATCAATATAGTTCCTTAGATGTTCTAGAATAACTCAAGCATTTATGAGTTATTAACGCTGTGATTGGTCAGTGATAACAAGCTTATAGTACTATTGAGTTTGAGCTTGTATTGAGTGTTGTGCCGTCTTCAGATAACCGTTAAGTAAAAAGTGCTATTTAATCCACTTCATTTCACCGATGTTTGTATCATGGACTTACTGGGAGTTTAGAGACACAAAGATACATAAATGATTTCTCAAAAATTGCTCTAGGTGGAAAAAACTTGTAATATATCCCTGAACAAAATCTGCATCACCAAAATGTGTGTGTTCACCAACTAAAGACCTAGTGTTCAGAGACACACACTCCTCACTGACCAGAAGAAGGCTTCATGTTGTGTGTTCAGAGACACACACTCCTCACTGACCAGAAGAAGGCTTCATGTTGTGTGTTCAGAGACATACACTCCTCACTGACCAGAAGAAGGCTTCATGTTGTGTGTTCAGAGACACACACTCCTCACTGACCAGAAGAAGGCTTCATGTTGTGTGTTCAGAGACACACACTCCTCACTGACCAGAAGAAGGCTTCATGTTGTGTGTTCAGACACACACTCCTCACTGACCAGAAGAAGGCTTCATGTTGTGTGTTCAGACACACACTCCTCACTGACCAGAAGAAGGCTTCATGTTGTGTGTTCAGATCCCAAAGACTTACTTTCAAAGGACAAGGTCGACTCAAACATCGAGAAGGAACAAATGCTATAAAACTGGATTTGTTTCCTCAATTACTTTGCCATCTTTCTTTAATAAAGCTTGGCATCTCTGTGCATTAGTCCTTGCATCGAGAGGGAAGATTTCTCATTGCCTGATCTACAGTCAGTCTCACGCGAACGTGTCTCGTATTCCCGTCCGAGACATGCAGCGCTGGAACTGCACTGCAAAAAAGCTGTTCTTACTTAGTGTTCTTGTCTTGTTTCCAGTCCAAATATCTAAAGAAATATTTAATCAACAGGCATTTACTATGAGTAATGACATATATAGATATTGGGCCCTATCTTGCACCCAGCGCAATTGACTTTGTACACCGACGCATGTATCATTCCTATTTTGATGGAGTGTGAAGAGGAGTGTGTTCCGGTGCAAACGTTCCCTGGTGATATTCTGCAGTTTCAGAAAACAACTCCGCCACTGACCAGGAGAAACCCAGTCTAAAGACAGCGGCGCCGCGCGTTAGTCATATGCTATTTTAAGGGCGCGTGCTTGGCCATTATGTAGCGTGTGAACAACACACACACTTTGATTCTCTAATCTAAACAGACGCAGCAGTTTTCATTTATGCAAATCATACATTAATACAAGGAAAAATATTGACACACGAGGGAAATCATTGTTGTGTCCGTGAAGATGTGAAAAAATAGACATTAATCTAGATTACACATTTACCTAAATTATTATACGCCTGTTTAACCGAAGCTAATGTGTGTGTGTTTCTCCATCATCCCCAATGTCACTTCTCTGTGTTTTACGGCCCTGACGAGAACGTCGGTCTCCTCGGCTGTGAACCGCTCCTGGCGTGCGCCGGCAAACCCGCCGTTATAATAGCAATCCGCCGTTATAATAGCAATCCGCCGTTATAATAGCGATCCGCCGTTATAATAGCGATCCGCCGTTATAATAGCAATCCGCCGTTATAATAGCAATCCGCCGTTATAATAGCAATCCGCCGTTATAATAGCAATCCGCCGTTATAATAGCAATCCGCCGTTATAATAGCGATCCGCCGTTATAATAGCAATCCGCCGTTATAATAGCGATCCGCCGTTATAATAGCAATCCGCCGTTATAATAGCAATCCGCCGTTATAATAGCGATCCGCCGTTATAATAGCGATCCGCCGTTATAATAGCGATCCGCCGTTATAATAGCAATCCGCCGTTATAATAGCAATCCGCCGTTATAATAGCAATCCGCCGTTATAATAGCAATCCGCCGTTATAATAGCGATCCGCCGTTATAATAGCGATCCGCCGTTATAATAGCAATCCGCCGTTATAATAGCAATCCGCCGTTATAATAGCGATCCGCCGTTATAATAGCAATCCGCCGTTATAATAGCAATCCGCCGTTATAATAGCAATCCGCCGTTATAATAGCGATCCGCCGTTATAATAGCAATCCGCCGTTATAATAGCGATCCGCCGTTATAATAGCAATCCGCCGTTATAATAGCGATCCGCCGTTATAATAGCAATCCACCGTTATAATAGCGATCCGCCGTTATAATAGCAATCCGCCGTTATAATAGCGATCCGCCGTTATAATAGCAATCCGCCGTTATAATAGCGATCCGCCGTTATAATAGCGATCCGCCGTTATAATAGCAATCCGCCGTTATAATAGCGATCCGCCGTTATAATAGCAATCCGCCGTTATAATAGCAATCCGCCGTTATAATAGCGATCCGCCGTTATAATAGCAATCCGCCGTTATAATAGCAATCCGCCGTTATAATAGCGATCCGCCGTTATAATAGCGATCCGCCGTTATAATAGCAATCCGCCGTTATAATAGCGATCCGCCGTTATAATAGCAATCCGCCGTTATAATAGCGATCCGCCGTTATAATAGCGATCCGCCGTTATAATAGCAATCCGCCGTTATAATAGCAATCCGCCGTTATAATAGCGATCCGCCGTTATAATAGCGATCCGCCGTTATAATAGCGATCCGCCGTTATAATAGCGATCCACCGTTATAATAGCAATCCGCCGTTATAATAGCGATCCGCCGTTATAATAGCAATCCGCCGTTATAATAGCAATCCGCCGTTATAATAGCGATCCGCCGTTATAATAGCAATCCGCCGTTATAATAGCAATCCGCCGTTATAATAGCGATCCGCCGTTATAATAGCGATCCGCCGTTATAATACCGATCCGCCGTTATAATAGCGATCCGCCGTTATAATAGCAATCCGCCGTTATAATAGCGATCCGCCGTTATAATAGCAATCCGCCGTTATAATAGCAATCCGCCGTTATAATAGCAATCCGCCGTGGAACAAGCGCGCCGGCTCTTAAAGGGAATGTGAGAGGACGCTCTGATTGGTTTATTTCACGTTACGCCCAAACCACACCTATGAGTAATGAAGCGACTTCAGACCAACACATGTTAGATTTGCGTTGGCGCAAGAGTCGTTTATCCCGCCGGTATAATAGCAACAGCGCCGGGATCCGCCCACAGAGTTACTTGCGTTTCGCGTTTGATACTTGCGTTTCAGAACGTTACAATAGGGCCCATTATGGGTTGTTTTCCTGGGAAATTAACACAAATTAAGTGAATTGTTGCTTCAAAAAAGCTAAATGATCTGCCAGTGGGGTAAGAAAAATCTTAATTTAAACAGAAACAAGATTATTTTCTTTCCCCATTGGAAGATCATTTTGCTTGTTTTAAACAACAAATCACTTTATTTGGATTTATGTCCCCAGAAAACACGACACGAAGGGCTTCCCAATCGCACACTTGTACACTACTCTACGACATTTTGTAGTGTAAATAGTGTGAATAGCGGAATAGTGTGTTCACACTGAGAACTCTAACAATAAAGAGTGCACTTTAAGTTCCCGGGTGATGCACTTTTTTAACGCAGTGTGTAACGTTATGGGGGGGGGGGGGGCATTAGACAAAATACTTCATACAGTACACGGTTGAGTACATAGTGCAGAAGTACATAGTGTGTAAGTGCATAGTGTATAGTGTGTCGTTTGGGACTATAGTATGGCATTTTGCTACTTTAGTAAAAGCATCTTGATTTAAGAATGTTTCGATATTTGGACTGGAAACAAGACTAATACTGAGTAAAAAAAGCATTTTTCGCAGTGTGGCCTCCGATGTTTACGGCACGAGTCAGCCTGGATATATAAAAGATATAAATATGCATAAAGCGCCATCCTCCATGTTGGGGATCCAGTTAGCTGGCTTCGTTCCAGTCGGGCATGACGTGCACGGTGTGGTACTGGTGCGGGGAGAGTGTGTGTGTGTGTGTGTACAAGTACTCGTTTCCAGTGGGCGACTGGATTCCCGCGCTCGGACTGCACTGGCGCCCCAGTGGCTGATGGGACATTGAGCTCTGGTACATGGAGTGGGCGTCACCCAGCTGTGGGGAGGCGTGGCCTGAGACGCCGCTCAGCCGGGACACCAGCGGGCCGGAGGTGAAGTGAGCCGAGAAGTGCTGGTAGGGCTGATGCAAGCCGGCGTACGGCGAGACGCCGGTCCAGGTGTTGCAGCTGATGTCCTCCAGGCTCGGCACGGGCTCGCTGGGTTGAGACGAATTGGCGTACATGCAGGCCTGGCGCTGACCCGACTCGGGCCTGTAGGGGGCGCCGCTGAGACCCAGAGCCTGAGAGTAGCTCACGGGCCGGTAGTAGTGATCGTCTTCGCTGGATGAACTTTCCACGTAGCTCTTCTTGTACGAGTGCTCTCCCGCGGGGCAGTCGTCCTCGGCTGCACACAGACAAAACGGGATGGAAATGAGTTCGGTAGAATCTCACAAGCCTATCAAACGGGACCGAATCATTGCGATTAGATTTGCCACAGTGAAAAGTAATCGTAATCCTAACCGAAATGGGGAAAACACATTCTTACAGTGTTCATTAAAGTCCCCCTGTGGCGGAAATCAAGCCTTGTTTATGTGTGTATGTGGTGTTATTAATCTGCTGTAACACACACCATGTGTAAGTTCATAAGTGGACAGCATTGCTGAGTATTTTCTGCTTAAAACTGCAGTGAACCAAAGACAGTCTCAAACACACGGTTTGAAATCGCTGGTGTTTCTGACGTCACAAACTACCTTGTAACCAATCAGATCAACGTGTGATCGTCCACCAGTGGATCTCTGAGTGAGTGAGTGAGTGGAGGCGGGGCTCATTTGCATATTCATAGAACCACGCATACTAAATGAGGCAAGAGTGTCGAGTTACATTCAAAATATTTTAAGGCATTAAGACATTTTTTTTCAGGGAAAAACGTTTAAATATGTAGTTTTGGTGAGTTGTAAGGGATAAAATGATCGACTACAGGGGGACTAACACGAAAAGCTAAAGTTTTCAGAAGTTATTTTCTTCCTCCCCTTTATGTGTACTTTGTATATGCAACTATGTCTTAAAAAGAAAAGAAAAGAAAAAGCAGTGAGCTGTGACATGGACCCACCTTTCCTCTTGACGCAGTGATAGTCCTGTCGGTGCTCGTGGGGCAGCGGGTAAGAGGACTGGGCCTGGGTCGAGCTCGAGACCCCGTTCTCACAGGAGTACTGAGAGCCCATGACCCCGGGAGCGGACAGAACCTGGACGTCTCCACCGAAGGGACTGGCGCTGGTGCCGACCCGCTGGCGTACAGTACTGCGAGGAACCACCGGATACTCCTTAGTGCTTTACAGGACAGAAAAACCCATTTCATGACATTCATTTACATGCCTTTCCTTCAGTCAAGCTCTCGCAACCATTCTCTGAAGACTGACCACATAATCTCTTCTCCATCTGTCCACGACGGGAGCTTTTCATGCCAATTAATCTATGAAAGATGCATTAATTCCTCGACTATTTCTTTTGAACCACTGACCTGGTTTCCAGTTGTTCCGAGTTTAACTCAGACCAGACCTGCTTCGTCTCAGTGTTTGACAGTGGAGGACAGATAGGATATCAGGACCTTTGACTTCGCCACCAGTCGAGGCTTTTTATTCTCATTGTGTTTTTTATGATACATTACTTTGCTTCAAAGTCTTTTTAACGGATTGTGGCTTCCTCACACTGCAAAAATGCTTTTCTTACTCAGTATTTGTGTCTTGTTTCCAGTCCAAATATCTAACAATTCTTAAATCAAGATGCATTTACTAGATGAGTAAAATGCCATAAGATATTATGTCTTGTTTTCTGGGGATATAAATGAAAATGAAGTGATTTGTTGCTTTAAAAAAAAGCTAAATTATCTGCCAATGGGGAAAGAAAAATAATGTTATTTCAAACAGAAACAAGTTTTCTTTCTTACCCCATTGGCAGATAATTTAGCTTGTTAAGCAAAAACTTAATTTTGATTTATTTCCCCAGAAAACAAGACATAATATCTTATGGCATTTTACTCATCTAGTAAATGCATCTTGATTTAAGTATTTTTAGACATTTGGACTGGAAACAAGACACAAATACTGAGTAAGAAAAGCATTTTTTGCAAGTCAAAGCGTCTGCAGAATGAATAACTGAGATTAAAGTTGTATGGCGGATTCAGTAGGAGAATCGCACAGGCTTTAGTTGGGTCTTAAAGTCTTCAGGTCATTATCTGGAAACTCAATAGAAGGCTCTCGTGGGAGACATTAGTCAGTTCTTTCTCGGCTTGTTTCAAAGTAACAACAGACAAAGTTAACTACGGCATGGAAAGAGCATGGACATTTTTTCCTGGTGTATTATGAAGTCTGTCATTTTGTAGTGGACAACGCCTGTGTTGGCTGCCGTACGGCCAGATTCCTGCTTTGAAAATGTGTTTTTCCACACTCTCTACAGCAGTCATCTGGAGAAAATAAGAGCGCGCGCCATGTGGTCTTTACCTCCACTGGACCAAATATCCCAACTACAGAAAACGGTTCTGATCTATAGAGATCTTGCCATGAGTGGATGGTTTTCAAGAGGAACAATCGCATTGCAAGTGTCCCATCAGTGTTGGGCACGGCGGCTCTGGTTTGTGTCTGCGCTGGCGGAGAGCATTGATTAACAAGACCCTGTTCAGTTTAATCAGTTCTCCTGTTATCTGCAAGACACCTATGTAAAGAGCGAGCTCCTAATTTGGCTCACTGTAAAATAACAGAAACACCAAACCTTCAGGCAACAAGCTTCAGGACGTCTTTGAGCACTGCAGAAAAATGCTTTTCTTACTCAGTATTTGTGTCTTGTTTCCAGTCCAAATATCTAAAAATTCTTAAAATAAGATGCATTTACTAAAGTAGTGAAATGTCATAAGATATTATGTCTTGTTTTCTGGGGAAATAAATCCAAATGAAGTGAGTTTTTGCTTAACAAGCTAAATGATCTGCCAACGGGGTAAGAAAAATAATATTGTTTCTGTTTGAATTAACATTATTTTTCTTTCCCCATTAGCAGATTGTGTTGTTGTTTTTAAGCAAAAAAAATCGCTTCATTTTGATTTATTTCCCCAGAAAACAAGACATAATATCTTATGACATTTCACTACTTTAGTAAATACATCTTATTTTAAGAATTTGTAGATATTGGACAGGAAACAAGACACAAATACTGAGTAAGAACAGCATTTTTGCAGTGAGTTTCCTCAACTTATGGACCAGTCGGTCTGTAGTGTGTATAGTTCATTGTGTATCAAACTGAAAACTTTATATGGAATTACTTCTATCCACCACAGCAATCAGTGTAAATGTGCCGACAATAGAAGAAATCTTACCGTGTTTGTATTTGTGGATTATGTCTGATTCTGCCGGTTCCGACTCACCTCTGCATTCGTGACATGCGATGCAACTCCATATCGTCGCTTCCACGAAAGCCCTTAGCGAAGGGATTGTTCTCGATCTTCAGCTGCGTGATCTGCAAACAAACACATGTGTGAGTCTATTCATCCATTAGAAACAATCAATGAGATCCTCAACCTGATCTGAACTCCAGATCTCTGGTTATTAATGAGTCCACAACTCCAGATCTCTGCTTATTAATGAGGCCACAACTCCAGATCTCTGGTTATTAATGAGTCCACAACTCCAGATCTCTGCTTATTAATGAGTCCACAACTCCAGATCTCTGCTTATTAATGAGGCCACAACTCCAGATCTCTGGTTATTAATGAGTCCACAACTCCAGATCTCTGCTTATTAATGAGTCCACAACTCCAGATCTCTGCTTATTAATGAGGCCACAACTCCAGATCTCTGGTTATTAATGAGTCCACAACTCCAGATCTCTGCTTATTAATGAGGCCACAACTCCAGATCTCTGGTTATTAATGAGGCCACAACTCCAGATCTCTGGTTATTAATGAGTCCACAACTCCAGATCTCTGGTTATTAATGAGTCCACAACTCCAGATCTCTGGTTATTAATGAGTCCACAACTCCAGATCTCTGGTTATTAATGAGTCCACAACTCCAGATCTCTGGTTATTAATGAGTCCACAACTCCAGCTCTCTGGTTATTAATGAGTCCACAACTCCAGATCTCTGCTTATTAATGAGTCCACAACTCCAGATCTCTGGTTATTAATGAGGCCACAACTCCAGATCTCTGCTTATTAATGAGTCCACAACTCCAGATCTCTGCTTATTAATGAGTCCACAACTCCAGATCTCTGCTTATTAATGAGGCCACAACTCCAGATCTCTGGTTATTAATGAGGCCACAACTCCAGATCTCTGGTTATTAATGAGTCCACAACTCCAGCTCTCTGGTTATTAATGAGTCCACAACTCCAGATCTCTGGTTATTAATGAGTCCACAACTCCAGATCTCTGGTTATTAATGAGTCCACAACTCCAGATCTCTGGTTATTAATGAGTCCACAACTCCAGATCTCTGGTTATTAATGAGTCCACAACTCCAGATCTCTGGTTATTAATGAGTCCACAACTCCAGATCTCTATTTATTAATGAGTCCACAACTCCAGATCTCTGGTTATTAATGAGTCCACAACTCCAGATCTCTGGTTATTAATGAGTCCACAACTCCAGATCTCTGGTTATTAATGAGTCCACAACTCCAGATCTCTGGTTATTAATGAGTCCACAACTCCAGATCTCTGGTTATTAATGAGTCCACAACTCCAGATCTCTATTTATTAATGAGTCCACAACTCCAGATCTCTGGTTATTAATGAGTCCACAACTCCAGATCTCTGCTTATTAATGAGTCCACAACTCCAGATCTCTGCTTATTAATGAGGCCACAACTCCAGATCTCTGGTTATTAATGAGGCCACAACTCCAGATCTCTGGTTATTAATGAGTCCACAACTCCAGATCTCTGCTTATTAATGAGTCCACAACTCCAGATCTCTGGTTATTAGTGAGTCCAGAACTCCAGATCTCTGGTTATTAATGAGTCCACAACTCCAGATCTCTGGTTATTAATGAGGCCACAACTCCAGATCTCTGGTTATTAATGAGTCCAGAACTCCAGATCTCTGCTTATTAATGAGTCCACAACTCCAGATCTCTGCTTATTAATGAGTCCACAACTCCAGATCTCTGCTTATTAATGAGGCCACAACTCCAGATCTCTGGTTATTAATGAGTCCACAACTCCAGATCTCTGCTTATTAATGAGTCCACAACTCCAGATCTCTGGTTATTAATGAGGCCACAACTCCAGATCTCTGGTTATTAATGAGTCCACAACTCCAGATCTCTGGTTATTAATGAGTCCACAACTCCAATTCTCTGCTTATTAATGAGTCCACAACTCCAGATCTCTGGTTATTAATGAGTCCACAACTCCAGCTCTCTGCTTATTAATGAGTCCACAACTCCAGATCTCTGGTTATTAATGAGTCCACAACTCCAGATCTCTGGTTATTAATGAGTCCACAACTCCAGATCTCTGGTTATTAATGAGTCCACAACTCCAGATCTCTGCTTATTAATGAGGCCACAACTCCAGATCTCTGGTTATTAATGAGTCCACAACTCCAGATCTCTGGTTATTAATGAGTCCACAACTCCAGATCTCTGCTTATTAATGAGTCCACAACTCCAGATCTCTGCTTATTAATGAGTCCACAACTCCAGATCTCTGCTTATTAATGAGGCCACAACTCCAGATCTCTGGTTATTAATGAGTCCACAACTCCAGATCTCTGGTTATTAATGAGTCCACAACTCCAGATCTCTGCTTATTAATGAGTCCACAACTCCAGATATCTGCTTATTAATGAGTCCACAACTCCAGATCTCTGGTTATTAATGAGTCCACAACTCCAGATCTCTGCTTATTAATGAGTCCACAACTCCAGATCTCTGCTTATTAATGAGTCCAGAACTCCAGATCTCTGCTTATTAATGAGTCCACAACTCCAGATCTCTGGTTATTAATGAGTCCACAACTCCAGATCTCTGCTTATTAATGAGTCCACAACTCCAGATCTCTGCTTATTAATGAGTCCACAACTCCAGATCTCTGCTTATTAATGAGTCCACAACTCCAGATCTCTGGTTATTAATGAGTCCACAACTCCAGATCTCTGGTTATTAATGAGTCCACAACTCCAGATCTCTGGTTATTAATGAGTCCACAACTCCAGATCTCTATTTATTAATGAGTCCACAACTCCAGATCTCTGGTTATTAATGAGTCCACAACTCCAGATCTCTGTTTATTAATGAGTCCACAACTCCAGATCTCTGGTTATTAATGAGTCCACAACTCCAGATCTCTGCTTATTAATGAGTCCACAACTCCAGATCTCTGCTTATTAATGAGTCCAGAACTCCAGATCTCTGCTTATTAATGAGTCCACAACTCCAGATCTCTGGTTATTAATGAGTCCACAACTCCAGATCTCTGCTTATTAATGAGTCCACAACTCCAGATCTCTGCTTATTAATGAGTCCACAACTCCAGATCTCTGCTTATTAATGAGTCCACAACTCCAGATCTCTGGTTATTAATGAGTCCACAACTCCAGATCTCTGGTTATTAATGAGTCCACAACTCCAGATCTCTGGTTATTAATGAGTCCACAACTCCAGATCTCTATTTATTAATGAGTCCACAACTCCAGATCTCTGGTTATTAATGAGTCCACAACTCCAGATCTCTGTTTATTAATGAGTCCACAACTCCAGATCTCTGGTTATTAATGAGTCCACAACTCCAGATCTCTGGTTATTAATGAGTCCACAACTCCAGATCTCTGGTTATTAATGAGTCCACAACTCCAGAGCTCTGCTTATTAATGAGTCCACAACTCCAGATCTCTGCTTATTAATGAGTCCACAAGATAAGTTATTTCTAAATGCCACATCTTGGCAGACAAAGCAGGAAAATCCTAAAGATGATTTAAACATGATTGTCTTGAATGTTTCTGTTAATGGGGGAATCCTCTGTAACAACCACTAAACATTAAACATTAAACTAATGTCTTCACTCTTGACTTTGAAGGCATATCTAATAGATAGATCAGAATGACTGATGATCATCATATTCTGAAGATGAAAAGATGAAATCTCACAGAAACTGGGGTTTGTTTGAAGCTGCAGGAACACATCTGTCCGTTGGGGAGATTGTTTTGTCTTTAAGGCGGAAAATCTCTAATAATTCCACATGCGAAGCACCAATAATATCTTAATCCTGCCATAATCTGAGATATAAAATAAAATGTCATATCAACGGCAAATATTTAGTAAAACAAAGGGTTTGGCAACACTTTACAATAAGGTTCATTAGTTAACATTAGTTAATGTTTTTACCAACATGAACTAACAATGAGCAAATGTATTAGTTAATCTTAGTTAAAGTTAGTTAATAAACACAGCTGTTCATGTTACATCACAGTGCAGTAACTAATGTTAACAAATGCAACCTTCGATTTTAATAACGTATTAGTAAATGTTGAAATTAATATGAACCCTTATTGTAAAGTGTTACCATAAAATATGTTTTTTTTTTGCCAAGTGAAAACTTGTATTATTTAAAGTTGCTTTTAATGAAAATTTGATTTTAAAAGGATAAAACGTATTATTAATATCATTGTGATAATGTGATAATCTGATTTGATAGATTACAAAATCTGTGAAAGTGAATAAAAGACAGAACATAAAACTGAACAATAAAGAACTCAAAAAAGTTGCCAAGCATTTGCAAATAAAGTAAATCCCAATTTACCAAAGCCACGTGACTCTCTCTCTCTCTCTCTCTCTCTCTCTCTCTCTCTCTCTCTCTCTCTGCTGTGTTTCCTAACAGGATTTGATCTTTGACACTTGAGATGTAAAAAATTACTTTTGAGCTCTTATGAACCCGCTGTGCCCTTCACTAACCCAAACCCAAATTTGAGTAGTTTTGTAAATTACAATTTGATGTCTTAAATGTGCACCTTTTACTAAGAGTACAAAAAGGGAAAAATCGGAACATGCCAACGATGTCGCATCCAGTGGCGGAGCCAGGATTTTTTCATGGGGGTGGCCAGGCAAGGGCCAGCCACCAGTCTGGGGTGGCACAGAAATTTTTATTATTTTAATTTCAAAATGAGTTTAACTATAAGCATTGGACTGTTTTAGTGCCTACACTACTGAATACAGTCAATTTATACTTATACTTGTAATTGAGATAGTAGTGAATTAGGAATCATGGAATACTGAGTGAATTTTTATCTTTTTTATTATTATTATTCACCACCTTAGGCATATTAATAAAGGGGCACATACTAAGTTCAACTTGCTCAGTTAGCTTGCTTCTGGTTCTCAAAACCCCCAATAGCTTGTTCTACATTGTTGCACCTTCATGAATGAGACATGCAGATAACTACTGTAGCTCAAAGATTAATCAACCTTCAGTGAATTTTATATAATCATTGAATTCTTCAACCAACCAGTTTGTAAAAAAAAAAAAGTTGCAACTGAAAAAGTTAACACTGCATATTAGTTGTCAAAATAAATATTGCAACAGTTCTATCATAGGCTACCTAAATTAAAAAGGGAAAAAAATGTCTCTTTTGAATCCCCATGTGCAAGAATGTGAACAAGGCGGAAGTCAACAGCACATAAATGCCAGAATGTAAAATTAGTTATTTTATGGGTTTAAAAATGATCCATTTTTGTCCTCTTTACAAATTAACGCCAGCTAGTACAAATGCACAGTGCTTATATTTATTTGTAGGCTACATTTAAAAATGACATCAGTTTGTGCCTTATATTGTGATCTCACATAGCAGATTATTTTAGTCAGAGTTGTAACAAATACATGATGCATGCATGCAGTTTTGACACAGCTTTAATCGCCTTTTTGATTATTTCACGAGTCAATTGACGTCAAAACACGCCGCATTTGCGCACCGTATTTGCACAGTACAACGTCTGATCTGCTCGACCAGAGTTTGGAAATCGCTTGTTCGCAAAGTTGTTTCTCTTTATATTCTCTTTAAATTTTCTCTGCTCACTTTGATTAACCGAAGTACATGTTATTGCGTTGAAAAAGCAAGTCTGTGCGCTATATTCGCAGTATTGCACGGGTTTGCACGGAATAAGCGCATTCACACGGGTATGTTAGGCTTCACTGTTGAGGAATATGCGCCATGCATGCGCTGGTAAACTGTGTTTTGTAACTTGTTGCTCATGCTCATAAATCTGGTCCACACATGCTTATCAGCGCTGGTTTGTTTAGCTGCAAACTTAAGACCCAAAAGGTTATTCAAAATCTTTTATTTTTAATGACATACAGGTGCAAGTGCTTTTACTCTTTTAAGGTGTAAAATTGCTTTCTTAAAAAATCTGTTTAAAGACATCGGCTAAATTAACTATTTTATGTTGCATGTAAGCTATGTAAATAATTAATAGCTATACCTCTCCCGTGTGAATTAAAAAATGACAAAACGTGTTAATACTAGAAGCTTCAACGCGTCAAATAAACGTGTTTTACACCAATCGCAATCAATGAATAAACACAGGTAAACACAAGAGGTCTGAATTAAAGTGTGCTAAATGTGTGCATGTCGATGATCTTTCTCACATTATCCAGATCGGTGTTAGAAACACAAGCGAGTTTGCATCTTTACCATATTCCTATATTTGCGATCGAGCGGAATCGCGGCGTCATTAATGATTATTATTTAATTACAGCGCAAACACGAGCTTTAACTGTAGTCTGCAACTAGTGTGACCAAAACACAAATACGTTCATTTTTATTATAAGCACACAACGCCATAATGTATTAAGGACATGTTTTATCTCTTTATTTAGTTTATTTGTGCATTCTTTCCGTATCTGTAGTGCATGTGTGATATTTAGGAGTTATAAATGTCCTGGTTTGCTGAACTATTAATCGCATTTATAATTCACAAACGGAATATTCTGAGGAACAAAACAGCTGACCAAAAATATATAAATCACGTTTTCATAATATTTAGTTGCCACATAAACTTTTCGGACATGTTTTATTCTTTTTTATTTTCTAAGTTAAAATATAATATAATACACTCTAAAAAAATGCAGATTTCTGGATAAAATATGCCGTTGGGTTGAATTTTTAAATTACATTTTTAATCCAACGTTTGGGTTTGTCCATATTTTACCCAAAATTGGGTTGAAACAACCCAGCATTTTTTAGAGTGTATTTAGATATCTAATAATACAGTTTATTAACTTAACACAGTCGGATGAGCTTTGCTTTCGGGAGAATCGCTTAACAGACTTATACATTTCGTGAATTCAGAGTGAAAAATCTTAAACATGCACTGTGATAAAAAATATAATTTATATAATTTAAAAATATAATGTAATACTATGTAATACTACATATATTAATATCATACTAATTAGTAGAATTATTACCAGTTTTATCTAGCAACAATTTTTTTGATATAGCAATCTAATTGTTTTGGGGCCAATCTCAAAGTTAGGCGCATATAATGTGATTGAATCATTCGACCAATCAGGAATCATCAGCTCACACACATCTGACCAGAAGCAGATAATTATATACTAATTCAATAATTTAATTCAATATATTTTCCAACTTCATGCTTATAATGTTTAAAAAGACCTCAGCAATGTTCGGTCAACACTCTTACCTTGTGGTTCTGGTAGGACGTGACTGCGATGAAGGCCGTCTCCGGGAACACATGAGTGCAGAACGCCGTGTTTTTGGACCCAAATCCGTTATTTTCATCGGCCTTCACGATGTGGATCCGGGGCTGATATTTATGCATGGAATTCAGGATGATCTGGAAAGAAAATAGAGCTTAAATATGACGATCAAATGCATAGTATTTAACGGATCTTCTTCGATAATATAGACACTTAATTAAAATGATGCTATGATATGTCATTGCGAAAGAAGAACGCTTATAAATTGCTATGAACGTTTTTCTTTCTATTAGCCATGTTTTTTAAACACATTAATGTTTCAGAAACGCTTGATCAATAATAATCTTGCGCTCCGTCTGTAAACCTGCAAAACCCGCTTTCTTTGGACAAGCCTAAATGTGTGTCGGACTTAGTTACAGATACTTTGCTAAAATAACATATCTTGTATTGTATTGTATTATATATATATATATATATATATATATATATATATATATATATATATATATATATATATATATATATATGCACAAACAGTTTTGCCATCTCTAAAACCGCTCGATCGGCCACTTGTTGTTCAAACGAGAGTTTCAGAACCAGAGCTCTCCGTAACCCGGCCACTTTAAATATAATATTTGCTTTTTTGTTCTTTTCGGTTCTGTGGCCTGTTCTTTTCCAAGTGTGTGTGTGTGTGTGTGTGTGTGTGTGTGTATAATGTAGGCTATTTTGTCTAAACTTTGCATTCTGGATGTGGATGCCAAGTTTAAACACACACACACACACACACACACACACACACACACACACACACACACACACACACACACACACACACACACACACACACACACACACACACACACACACACACACACACGTTCCTCTATGCATGCATTCTCTAAACAACTGCAGCGTTTCTGCTTTGATCAGTGACATCAGTCCATCGTGTGTGTGTGTGTGTGTGTGTGTGTGTGTGTGTGTGTGTGTCCCTCTGAGCCGCTTTTGGCTCGAATCAACACCGAGACTTGGAAAGCAGGGCTTGCTGTAAACTTTAAACATTGCTCTCAGCTGAGAATATTGCTTTTGCTCCAGATCGACAAGACGATTTATTGCAAAAAAAGAAAAAGAAAAATGCATTGCTTTAAAATGTGATGTCAAAATAAAAGTCTTGCGCACACTAAAGGCCTGGCGGGACAGCTTATAACATTAGTGAATCTGCCGGACCACCCACTGGCGTTAGTGTGTTTGCTCCTCAGTTTGTCCAGCGCTGGATGATAGTTTTAATGATAGTGAGCGATCGCTGAGGGCATGAATGTTCCTCCACTCTTTCATGTTCCCGACATCACAGACTCCGAAGCCCTGCGGATCAACAGCCGTTGTATTCCTCTGTCCATCACTCATCACACACTGTCTCCACATATAAACAGTTTGAAGCACAGTTATCCAAACTCTGATATTTCTGCATGGCTGCGAGAGGCAGGGAATGTGTGTGTGTGTGTGTGTGTGTATTGATGAATGAGACGAAAATGATCAAAGCCAAAGCTAAAAAATCTAAAAAAGCCTTGAACTTGGACAATTCAGACTGTGTTCCATTGCTTTTACATGCTTGGTAAGTCAAGTGACCCACATGGGAATTATTGTGCGTTTCTTTCAGACATCTTTATCTCATCATTGGAGTCTAATTAAGACGGAGTTTGGAAATATTGGCTGTTTTTATGTATTTCCTAACAGGTTCCAGCCTATAGCATCGCATGTCCAGCCCTGCTTCTGAGACTATAATTATAAATAGGTCTGAAATTATTTCAACCACCTGGAACAACAAACCGATAGATTGTTATTTTGGTCGAGAAGCCGTCCTTCATTTATAAATCCCAGGGTGCTCTTTCGGCACAAAAGGGGGCTCGCCAAGAACCACTGCAACCAATCAAAAATACATTCAGGACAGAAATTTACAACTCGACTCACATTCCAGCAAGGCTCCGATTTCATTCTGCCAGCTGAGGTTTGGCGGAGAAGCAAACCTGATCGACTGAGCAGCCGAAGCCGCACGTGAGGCGCTCGGCTCTTAATCTGAGGATGTGCTCTGCGCTGGGATTGAGATTATCACTGAGTTTGAGTCTTGAGGCTTTCTTTGCTCAAACCGAAAGTTGACGCTTCGCATGTCGAGATTGCTGGTACCTGAAGATAATTACGTTTCTTATAACGCACAACCGTTTACAGAGCGTAAATGAGTAATCTGAACTCCGCGTGTCCACTTCTGAGGCGGCTGCTGGTGCTTTAGTTGTCTCAATTATCATGACTGGATTTAAGATGTGTTTGGGTTATTACTCTGATCTGGCGTCTGTCAGCGGCACCTTTCCAGATCTGTGTTTCCTGAGCTGGAGCTCAGTTCCATTCACACGCAGAACGCTACCTACAAACCCCAAAACCCTACAAACTTAAAACCCTACAAACCCCAAAACCCTACAAACTTAAAACCCTACAAACCCCAAAACCCTACAAACTTAAAACCCTACAAACCCCAAAACCTACAAACTCAAAACCCTACAAACCCAAAACCCTACAAACTCAAAACCCTACAAACTCAAAACCCTACAAACTCAAAAACCTAGAAACCCCAAACCTTACAAACTCAAAACCCTACAAACTTAAAAACCTACAAACCCAAAAACCTAGAAACTCAAAACCCTACAAACCCCAAAAACCTAGAAACTCAAAACCCTACAAACCCAAAAACCTAGAAACTCAAAACCCTACAAACCCCAAAAACCTAGAAACTCAAAACCCTACAAACCCAAAAACCTAGAAACTCAAAAACCTACAAACTCAAAAAACTAGAAACTCAAAAACCTACAAACCCCAAAACCCTACAAACCCCAAAAACCTACAAACTCAAAAACCTACAAACTCAAAAAACTAGAAACTCAAAAACCTACAAACCCCAAAACCTACAAACTCAAAAAACTAGAAACTCAAAAACCTACAAACCCAAAAAACTCTACAAACCCCAAAAACCAACAAACCCAAAAACCTAGAAACTCAAAAACCTACAAACCCAAAAACCTACAAACTCAAAAACCCCAAAACCTACAAACCCAAAGAAACCAAAAAACCCAAAAAACTCAAAAACCCCAAAACCTACAAACTCAAACACCTACACTGTAAAACAATATTTTCATGATTTGTTATCACAACTTTTAATCTTTTGTCAAATCAACTTGGATAACTAATGTGTGAAGATAACACATTATTTTGAGTTTCTGTTCATTCAACCATTCTTCCTCATTGTATTAACTCAAATTTAATTACAACGAACTTTTTAAAATTTTAAGGCAACAAGGTAACTTGCTTTTTATAAGTTAAACCAACTTTTGTTTTTACAGTGTAGAAACTCAGATCCTCATTCTCTGCGTCGCCTGGGTTAGTGTTAGACACTGAGTGTGTGTGTCGTGATCATTTTTTGCTAAACTGGAAAAAAAAGTTTACATCCAAATTAACTAGATGTGTTCAAGTCAAAAATATTATTTTACCAATACATCACATTTGCAAAAAACGCTTTTCTTACTTTGTATTTTGTATTGTTTCCAGTTCAAATATCTAACAATTCTTACATCAAGAGGAATTTACTAGATGAGTAAAATACCAAACATATTATGTAAAAAGAAAATCTAAATGAAGTGAGTTTTTACTTAAAACAATCTAAATGATCTGCCAATGGGGTAAAAACTAAAATAATCTGGTTTCTGTTTGAATTAACATTATTTTTCTGACGCCATTGGCAGATCATTTTACTTTTTTTTAAGCAACAAATCACTTCATTAATATCCCCAGAAAACAAGACATAATATCGTATGGCATTTTACTCATCTAGTAATGCATCTTGATTTAAGAATTTATGGATATTTGGACTGGAAACAAGACAAAAATACTGAGTAAGAAAAGCATTTTTGCAGTGCAATTTATGCCCCCAATTTTTAAAAAAATAAAGATTTTTAGGGGTTCAATCAGAAGCTTTTTACACAATTGAATCCAACATGATTTTGTCCATAATATGTTTGCTGGAAGAGTTAATGTCAGTTTCAAAGCAGATATTCTCTCACATGTCCGAAGGGGTCGAGGTGGTTGTTGGTCAGCTTGAGCTTCTGGAAAGACACGAGCTGCCTCATCCAGTGCGCGCCCGTGGCCGGAGAGTCGGGATGAACGTACAGTCGTCCCGGCATCGCAGGCTCAGCTTTCCCCGTCACAGACCTAGCAAAGCACAGGCGTCACAGACCTAGCAAAGCACAGGCGTCACAGACCTAGCAAAGCACAGGCGTCACAGACCTAGCAAAGCACAGGCGTCACAGACCTAGCACAGCACACGCTAGTCCTCACCCGGCGGAGCATCACGTGCAGCGCCGGTGTCTCTCATGGGGTTATTGATATGCTTTGAGATTCTGTTGATCTAATCATGCATTAATAAGTACAGCGATGATTTCATTAAAACTAAAAGGTGTTTTATTTAGAATTAGAAATTGTGCATTTTCACAATACACATCGTTTCTAAGCAGCTTTACAGAAAGAGTCTACATTACAGTTGCTTTCAGAAATGTACATATACACAATATTATATCAATTGCTGTTTTCTCTCATGAGATTATTGATATTGTTCAGAGGTTCGCTGTTGATCTAATCATGCATTAAGTACAAGGATGATTTCATTAAAACTAAAAGATGTGTTGTTCCCTCAACATGTGTTTCCTTTATTGAAATCGAAACTTGTCCAAATGTGACCGGCCTCCGTTCATCATGCCTCGCTGCCTTGTGTGTTGAGCATAATGTGTTTCAAAGCACGGTTTATTTGGTTAATGGCTAAGATGATGGTTGATCAAGAGGGTCGTTAGTTCCAGAACATGCACTGAACTGGTAATTATCAGAGATGTTGGCCTGTGGACGTCCTCCCTCAATGACCTCAACTATTCAAACCACTGACCCTGAAGAAGGACCAGAAAACAAGAGGCATAATACGCTTTCCTCGTCCTTTAATGTGCACGTTACATAAAGTCAGAAACACTTTCAATTGCTTTAAATATTGACGTGAACAAACATATTTGTGTAAACATTTAGATGTTCTTAGTCTGTGTTTCTCTGCATATTTAAGCATGAATAATTTAATTATTTAATTAAAAGGGATATGTGACAGTTTTGACAAGTTTTCCAGGAACTTTTGAGATCTTTAAACGTAAGCCATCTATTTGCGCAGAGTAAATAATAACCAGCGCCAGTGACATTAACTGCGAATAAAACAATTGATGACTCACGAACCATTTGTTATCGGCGAATTTATAGCGGTGGTCATCGGCTGGCACAACATCCATCAGGAGAATGTATTTGGTTTTGGGGTTCAACCCGGTGACCTTCACTTTGAAGCTGGGAAACATGCGCCTGTGGACGAAAACGGGACAATATTACAGCAGGAATCGCGGAAAGGCTTTTTTCAAATAATAATAACAATAGTAAGTATAATCACTTAATATATTTAATGTATATTTCTTACTGGAGCAAACAAAAAATCCTCTGGTTAAATCGATCATTTCATGCGTGTGTTTTGGAGACATATTGTCTCACACACACTGGGCTTTACACGAATACACGAGTGCGCCGAAACAGCAACCTCGTAAAATACGTACGAATAGGTCGTTAGCGTTGGTTAGACTCACTTTAGTTAAAATGGTAGCCTATATCTATTCAGATTAATTTAGTCTTATAAGTCTGCAAGTACAACGCTTAAAGCACAGAATATAAAAGGAACATTTAAGGACAAGAAAAAGGAAAAGAGATAGGCCTATTGGGTAAATTAAAACTATGAAAAATGCATATGTGCAGTGGCTCAACTTCACACGTGATGCACGGCTTTACTTTAAGAAAAACGCGTATTTGTAATTCTTTATTTGATAGGGACAAAGCATGTTGATGTACATTTGTACAAAATACAAAATGCAAACAAGCCGGATTATAGCAGTATTGCTAATTTACGCCCGTAGTCCCTAGGCAGGTACACAATAACAAATACTACTCAATATACACAAAACTCTACTAAAACACCATACATAAAACACATCACAAAAAATTACTATGAAAAAGTTTACACACTTGATTTTTCATAAGCCACTTCTTAAGATGTTCTTTAAAAGTGTGATAAGTAGAACATTGTCGTATTAAAAATGCACAAAAGTATTGAGTATTTGTGGGGATTTTGTGGAGTGTTTAATACTCTAGATTGAGAGGGATTTTCCCACTAAACTGACGAGAACATGTTGTTAGTAAAAAGCCGCCTTGTTCAGCTCAGTGCAGAGAAAAGCATAAACTGCACGGTTTTGAAAACTGCCGCGATTATGAATAATAAATGAGAAGAACACGATAATCTGCCGCGTGCACACGGATATTTATGAGGTCCACGTGATGTCCCGCGACGAGCTCGGCGTTTCTCGAAGTTTACCTTTTTAATCTCACACTGATCACAATGCTCAGTCGTGCACAGATTCAGCTTTAAACCCGCGAGTGATTTCTGTTTTTGACGAAGCAGAAGTTTTTATCAATGTATTCATGCTACATGTTCAATATGTTTTTAAAACTCAGATATAAATTCAGGGCCTGAAACTCCACACTGCTGCTTTAAACAACTAGTTTATATACATGTATAATTTACAAACCATTTAAAAAGCCCTGCTAATTTTATATTTCAGACGCAATACATTTAATATGCGATGATACAATTTTAAAATGCTCTTATGGTTTTAGAGAAAGATCCGAGTTTATCGCTAATTATAACATTAGTGGAAAAATATGCATCAAGAATCCAAACGATGGTTGTTATCTACAGTCATAACTTGCATAAAAACTCATCTTAAATTATGGAGTCTTAGCATTGCTTATTGAACTCGGGAATTAGCCTTTATTTAGACTGCAACTTTCAAAACACATTCTGAACAAAATAATCAAAATAAGTTTGGATTAAAAATTGTAATAAAAAAATTCCATACATCTAAATTACTCACCAAAAAAAAAAATGTTGCAGAAACATGCATTTTATGTTATAGCCAAGAAACCAAGAAATGTATATTTAATTCTATTTTTAAAAACTATGATAATTGCATGGGGAAATGTATATAGGAATAGGCATGATGAATAATAGTATTACAATTATTGAACTATAATAATAATTAGGCCTAGTATTATAATTATACATTTATACATATTGTATAATAAACATTTGTAAGGTGATCTGTAAGTGCCACGGCTGCGATGAACGGGTTTGTTTCTTACCTCCCTGCTTTGGTGATGATCATCTCTGTTCCCACTTCATGAAACTTCGCCCACAACTCTCGCTCGTGCAAGTAAACTTTTATCCCTTCCATTCCCTTAGAAAGACAGAGGCAGAGGATGAGCATGAGCACGAGCACCGATCGTTCAAGCGTTCAGAACGCGAAACACAACGGCATCAGAATACACGAGGAGGAACAAGTGTCTCAGCTTTAAAGCACAGTAATACATGAGCAGAATTCATTTTAAGTTGTTAAACTCCAAGATTAAGTTCGTAGAACTTCATATTTAGATTTTGTTCTAAACAAGCATTTAAAAAACGGAGTAAGCTAACATTGCTTGATGGAAATGTGTTATTATTTTCGAATGATATAGCAAAGAGAAAACTTTCAGAAATATGTAGCACACACACACACACACACACACACACACACACACACACACACACACACACACACACACACACCCTCATGTTCTGAGCTACATTTAGTTGCAATATTTTGTTTTTGGGTAACACTTTACAATAAGGTTCATTAGTTAACATTAGTAAACTTCCTTAGCTAACATGAACTAAGAATTAGCAATACTTCTACAGCATTTATTAATCTTAGTTAATATTATTTTCAACATTTGCTGTTATTAAAATCAAAGGTTGCATTTGTTAACATTAGTTAAGGCACTGTGAACTAACATGAACAAACAATGCTGTATTTTTATTTCATTAATATTTGGTATTTTGGTATTTATATATCAAAGATGAATAAATACTGTAACGCATGTATTGCTCATTGTTAGTTCAGTTTATTATTATGAATCTCTTTCCGTCAATCTACATCTGAGTTTAAACTCGTGTAAACGATGTGCCTCGAGGACCGCCTGAGCAACAGTAAGTTATGAAATGACTGCACAGCTTTATTAATATTCTAATATCAGCGGCTGTTCGACAGTTACCTCAGATCTGCAACTATAGCGTATTCCTCACACACACACATTTAGAAATCTGCATTCCACAGACATCTATAGCCGAATACCAGAGCCGGACCTGACAGAGAACTTTCTGCAATTTTACGTTTAAAAATTACTTTATATTGTTTTACAAATAAGGACGAGTCAACACAGTTTTAGCTCTGACAGATTTAGCTCACTTCTGGGTACACGTTTGAAGCCAAAACATGGTTAAGTACACACACACACACACACACACACACACACACACACACACACACACACACACACACACACACACACACACACACACACACACACACGGTAGCGGTAGCGGTTACCTGTTGGATGTATGTTGTCTGTGAGGATGGGGATTTGCTAGCGGCTCCATTCTGCTTCTCAGACTTTCCCTCGTTCTGTAAATCTTTAGATTCGGAGTCACTCGGCGAGTTCTGGATCCGGAAAGTGTCTTCGCTGTCCGCCATGTCTGAACTCTTCCAGCGAGGCCTGCGGACACACACACACACACACACACACACACACACACACACACACACACACACACACACACACACACACACACACACACACACACACACACACACACACACACACACACACACACATCAGCACTTCTTCTCTTCACACACGCGTTTGTGTTGTTCGTCTTTTAGTAAATTATTATATTACACGTTTTTATGTGCAATTTTTATCTAGTCTATGTAACTCATTGTGATTTGTGATTGTTTTTATGTAGCACTAAAGTCCTGGAGAAACGTCATCTCGTTTTGTAGTATACTGTAATCGTATATGAATGAACGACAATAAAAACCACTTGAACTTGAACTTCAGCACGTTTGCTTCAATAAGTCCAAGCATTGCTTACAGTGACACAACTCTCATGTGCTCGCGAGTCTCGCTCTTATGATCACGACATAAACTTCTGTTACAAAACTAACAATGCCATTCCAAATCTGCACAGAAATATCCGATGTTTTGAAGCGATCTTCACTAAAACTCTCACATATGCTCCTACAAAAGCATCATTTTGAAAACTCACATAAATCATCGCAACGTTCTCGGAAAACAAACACACGCCTGCACATTAATATACATATTATATACATAATGCATAGACATTTAGCTATTGGTTGCACTTTATTTTGAGGTGTCCGTGTTACACTGTAATTATACATTTTAGAACCGAGTAACATTATAACTACATGTACTTACAGGGTAGCATTAGGGTTTGGTTTAGGGTTAGTTGCTTGTAATTATGCATAATTAATAGTTATTGGGCTACTCTAGTAACTACATGATGCATATGTTACAATGACGCTGTAAAGTGTTACCGGGTTTGGTTTAGCGTTAGTTGCTTGTAATTATGCATCTACTGTTATCACTAACACTTGTAATTAAAAAATAAAGTGTAACCTAACTTTTTAAACATGCAGTTCTGTTCACGGATGCGTGTATGAATTATATGAATGGATCAGGAGATTTTCAATCACTGCACGGGTGTGTATCACAACTTTCTTTGGAGAGATGAACACAACTGTCGATAAATCATATTCCGCACATTACTTTAACTACAACGAACCAGAACCGAGCAGTCTATGCCCCGCGGGTGTGTTCACATGTGTGGAGTGTGTAGCGATGGCCTAACGTGCAAACACTCACAGAATCGGTCAGGAACGGACACTGGACACTACCTGCAGTCCTCGAGTCCCCGAATCGCGCAGTGAGCTCGAGCAGATCCAGATACGGCCGGTTGAGGATCTCTGTCACATATATTCCACGCGCGATGAAGCTCACGGGGTTCTGCTCGGGGAACCCATGGACCAGCTCTCGGTCCTCTGCGTCCACACGGGAATATAGCGAGCAAACACGGGGATATAGCGAGCAAACACGGGGATATAGCGAGCAAACACGGGGTCTGAGGGATGGACCTGCACTAAAGCCAGTTCCCGGAGCAAAGCAGAGGATCTGTGTGTATTCCTGGAGAAAAGAAGCACGATCACCTCCTCCTCTCTCTCTCTCTCTCTCTCTCTCTCTCTCTCTCTCTCTCTCTCTCTCTCTCTCTCTCTCTCTGTTCCTCTAATGGTCAAACCCTGTGCGTTACACTGGGAAACGGAAGCACTGGGATGAACACGTAGTGTGTGTGTGTGTGTGTGTTCGTCTGCAATGCCGTGACAATATCGGTCCACCCACAGTATAAATGCCCCCCCCCCCCCCCCCCCCCCACCGCACGCACACACACACACACACACACCTCATCTGCATGTGCTCTTCCAGACGTTTTACACGCACATATTAAATAAGTTTGCATCTCATCTGGTTATATATAGGCTATTTATTAAACAGGCCTGTGCAATGTCTTACTTTTTTTTTTTTTACATTTATGCATTTGCCAGACTCATTTTTTAAAAAATGCAATACGATTTACATTGCATTCATTCATGCATCAATTGTGATTCGGACCCATGACCTTTGCTCGTGCATGTTCTAGTGTGCGCGCTACAGTGCGTGATATAAAATAGACAATATTGTGATATGTCTGATACAGCGGAGATTAATCTTACTAATCCTGAGAGTAAAACACACACAGGGCATGCAAACAAAAAGAAAAAAAGATTAGAACGCGGATTTCATTTTATTGGACGTTTGCAATAGGAAGTTTGCGTCATGTGCGTATATGTACTGTGTGTGTGTGTGTGTTTGTTTATATGTCGTGTGTTCGACTCCACCAGCCTGATCTCGTCAAACGCGTCTCTATAGCACGCATTGAATTTATCGTGCAATTTAAATGCGAAAATGAGGTTTTACGTGCACATTATACGCAGTTTATCCCCAGGGTGTTTATTAATGTGTATGCACGAAAAACTTTCGCGTATAAAGTGCACGATAAACACAATGCGTGCTGTAGAGACGCGTTTGATGAGATGTGAACTGTGGCCTGCATGAAGCCTAGATTCAGAAACCAGTGTCTCTGCAGCTGTGTGTTCACATGACTGCATATATTACACGTGCTGGTCTAGACAGAGGGCAGTTTTGGATTATTTCCTCAAAATGTGTTGGACTTCAGCGATACAGAAATATCCTGCAACTTTCAGCCAATGTATTTCGGCCTTTCCTTGACGTCAGTGCAGTTACAATTCAAGTTTGTCCACAAATGTAAATTGATAAGCTTGCTTTCCTGAAGTGAGAATCGTCCTGTCGGTTTCGAAGCAAATCCTCGTGTTCTCTGGATCTGCGAATGCAACGAAGCCTCGGATCTCCTCGAGTCACTCATAAAGGCACAGATCTCGTCAAGAAACTTCCCTGAACTCAGGAACTAAATATAGCATCTGATAACCAGGGCTTCGAAGACAACAGCGTGTGTATAACGGTGTGTTACAACCACAGATCCGCGAATCAACAATAATCTGCGGCGAATCCTGCGACTCTGCGACCACGACCCGTCCCGATCATCGACAGATCTGACCCGACTGAGCATCTGCAGATATCACATCCATGATCGATGAATGAGTGACAGCGCTTTATAATAACAACCCTATAGAGCCGGTGTTTCAAAAACATTGCATCGCAACTCTAATGTGCGGTATTAGTGTTTTTACACAAACAATGGAAGAATGCGATTAATTGAGAATTGCTTATGGAACGGATGATAGGCTAAATAAAAACAGTGCTTGCTATTATTCTGCATTAATGCTCCTGTGTGTAAGTGTGTAATGATCCTGTGTGTAAGTGTGTAATGCTCCTGTGTGTAATGCTCCTGTGTGTAAGTGTGTAATGCTCCTGTGTGTAAGTGTGTAATGATCCTGTGTGTAAGTGTGTAATGCTCCTGTGTGTAAGTGTGTAATGCTCCTGTGTGTAAGTGTGTAATGCTCCTGTGTGTAAGTGTGTAATGCTCCAGTGTGTAAGTGTGTAATGCTCCTGTGTGTAAGTGTGTAATGCTCCTGTGTGTAAGTGTGTAATGCTCCTGTGTGTAAGTGTGTAATGCTCCTGTGTGTAAGTGTGTTGACATAAACTGATATTTTCATAGCTCCAGGTATATCTGTTCTTCATTGTGCAAGTTTGTGCAGTCATATTCAGTGCTTACAGCAAGAAAACAATATAACAATAAAAATATAATGCATTTGCTTTAGAAAATAGTATCCAAAAATAATAACAATATTATATAATGCTAGAAATCATCTCGTTCTATAATGCTCTATCATCTCGTTCTTCACGGTGTCAGTATATAAAGCCTGCGAGAAACTACATATGAAGTTCTTCTACATTAGCCGTCTGTGTGGGTTTAAGATACATGATCAAGAAATTGCATATTAATTATGCAATAATAGAGGTCAGCACCGTTCAAATATATATTTTAAGCTTCCTACGCGTAATAATGTAGAGGTTTATAAGTTTCCCGCCCGGTTTTGCAGTTCATGGCATTAATTTAGTTTATTTTTCAAAACAATATTGAATCGCTCAGGAGTTTTGCAGTAGATTTTGAGATGTAATCTTACTTCTGTTCCGTGCTGGAAAAGCTTCACTGGTTATTTGCCAAGCTTGCACACAATAATTCACCAATGTGCGAATGTAAATAGAGTCCACGTGCTTCAAATCGACTTTTTAAACTTTTCAAAAAGTAAAAAAAAAATTGTACCTTGATTTGTTTCTGCAGAGCATTTAGTTTTAAACTGACACTATTCTAACTTTGGCTCTAAAGCAACAACTTGATGACGTGTGATGCTTTAGTGGAGATATGAGGATGCTCAAACTTTCGGGAAATGGCTCATATTTAAATATATATTTAAAAAATGTTACAACAAAGGCTTGTGAATTACACAACAAGCAATGTACTTTATTATTATAATAAGCAGTATTGCCGATGGTTCACCCTGAGGCCCGAAGGCTGGATGTTATCTAGTTAAAAGTGCACGATCGACTTTATTTATTTATTATTTATTAATCGCGTGATTCCTCGTGTTTAATTGGATGATTTCCGCGCGCTAGCGTCTTCGCTTTATTTTTATTAAGAAAAATGTGCAAAAAAGTGTGTAAGAAAAACCCCCCGCATTTAACTGAATTGAATTGATCAATGCCGGGAACTAGTCGCTCTTCTCATCCTCAAAGCTAAAAGTTCATTCACCGTAAATGTATATATTTAATTTTTTTTGTAGGCCTACATTTTGAACATAATTATGCGCATCTATCTAATATATATATATATATATCCAGTGCAGTTTTTTCCTAAATCTTGTTTCTGCTTTATGGAGTTGGTTTAGCGCTACTTTGTTTTGCTCAAGTCAAGGAAAAGTTTCCGTGTGTGTTTCCAAACTTCAGTGTGTTTTACTTTTATTCGAATACATTAATTCTTCCTACATTAATTCATTGAATCTACTTTAACAATCCTCGCTGGTTCTCTGAGTCACAGAAGAGAAACATCTGATGTTCTTCAGTGCTGTGTGTGTGTGTGTGTGTGTGTGTGTGTGTGTGTGTGCGCGCACGTGTGTGAGAGAGAGTCTCTGACGCAAATCTGCGCATTTCTGTTCATATCAGACAAATACAGGGTATTTATGTGAGTATATTATTTACACACATGCATAAAAACAAAACACTACTACGAACGCGGCTACACAAAAATATTCAATAATAATAATAATTAGGCTATTATTATTAGCTAATATTACTATTTTTAAAAACTGTTTACTGTATTAAAAGACTTGTGTGAGTATTTAAATGAACACATTTGTTGTTTGTGTGTGTGTTTGTGTGTGTGTGTGTGTGTGTGTGTGTTTGAGTGTGTGTGTGTGTGTGTGTGTGTGTGTGTTTGTTTGACTGTGTGTGTGTTTTTGTTTGAGTTTGTGTATGTGTGTGTGTGTGTGTGTGTGTGTGTGTGTTTTTGTTTGAGTGTGTGTGTGTGTGTGTGTGTGTGTGAGAGAGAGAGAGAGAGACAGGTATTGAATGAGCGGATCAACAGTTGAGAGTTGCAAACTGCAGAATAAACGCCATGAATAATCATAAATAATCTAATTAGCCTAAATATGATATCATATAATTTAATATCATATTACATTGCCCTCAAGTAGCCTAAAGTGGAAATTTCCACATGTAGAAACTGAAAAGAACACATATATAATGCAGATAGCATTACAGATGATCATAACAGATCTCCTGTGTGCGGACCCGTGAGACTCAACGCATTACAGTAAATCATCAGGTCTGTTGCTCATATTATATTACTGTTATATTACTGTTGTATTACTGTTGTTATACAGTGCTTCTCTTTATAAGCAGTTGTTGACTCGGACACACACGTCAGCATGTCTCGGTTCGGCTCGGTTCTGCCGCTGTTCGGGCGATAAGGCCCCGGTCCCGCAACACCTCCCGCAGGGGCCCGGGGCCCGAGCTGACACACACTCCTGCGAACCATCACCTCACACACACTGGACCCGCATTCCGCTTCTGGACCCGTCGCTGTTTTTCCATCCAAGAGCCTCTGACCAATGAGTGCGCGCGCGCGTGCATGTGTGCGTGTGCGCGGTCACGCTCAGTACAGCAGCGCGTGATGTTCGAGGACAAGCGTCTTCCAAACACGCCAAACCTCTGCTTTTAAAATATCATCTTTGACATGATCAGACAAAAAGGAAAAAGAAATGAAACGCCATTTGAAGTTTCTTAGGTTCTACATCAGGAAAATAAATTCTATTTTAATGTTTAACGGGTTATTTATCTACTAATAAAGTATGTTTAAGAGAGCTTATTCATAAAGTTTAAATAAAATAAATACAACGAATTCAAAGAAAATGTATTTAAACTACATCCATAAAATGATCTCATGATGAACATATGTAGCCGATATATATATATATGTCTGACAGAACCCTTGATTCCAGAACCTTTATTTAACAATGCTACATTTTCAGAAAGTTGTTCATTTGCAGTTATTTGCGACTTTGCTATAAAAGCTGCAGAAATGCCACAGAGAGAAGCATTCATCTCTAAACGTGATGCATTTTTTGCTGAATAACCTGTAAAGCTGCTTTGAAACAGAAAAGTGCGATATAAATGACTTTATCTTAGAGTTTCTGTTCGATGTAGTTTTCCCACAGTGCATCAGTTAGCTATGTGTAGAATGTTTCTGGAAAGAAGATAAAAATAGGATCAGAAATGTTTCGTTTTTGCATGCCAAGCACAAACAGCTATTTATCCATTTATTTCTTACATAACAATCGCGTCTCTTGACTCCCGTCGGGCACGCGCGCTGGCTGTGACACACTGCCCTCTGCCGGCTGGTGTTCGCCACTGCTGGAGTGTCGGGCACGCGCGCTGCCTGTGACACACTGCCCTCTGCTGGCTGCTGTTCGCCACTGCTGGAGTGTCGGGCACGCGCGCTGGCTGTGACACACTGCCCTCTGCCGGCTGCTGTTCGCCACTGCTGGAGTGTCGGGCACGCGCGCTGGCTGTGACACACTGCCCTCTGCCGGCTGCTGTTCGCCACTGCTGGAGTGTCGGGCACGCGCGCTGGCTGTGACACACTGCCCTCTGCCGGCTGCTGTTCGCCACTGCTGGAGTGTCGGGCACGCGCGCAGAAACACAATGAAGGAACAGCCAAATAAAAACAACAACAACAGGTATACAGACATTGGATTTCACATATTATCAATAAACTAAAAAATATATTTGAATGCACTCAATGAAGCGTATGATGCTTTCTTTGATCCCATTAATAATTGTAACCACAGTATAATACATTATAATACTTATCTATTCATATAGTTTAAGTATAATGCATTAAAATACATGAAAAACAACCAGATGTAACAAGGAATGTGCAAATATTTTTAATGCATTTTAACTTTGGTTACAATTATTCAAGTAAAATTAAGTTAAGAATATAATTAAATTATATTTGGAAATTGCTGCTCTGTTGCCAAAATTTCATCCGTAAAAGATGATTGTTTCTATAAAGGGTTCTCTTACGAGAGTTCTCTCGTACTGCGTCGAAGACGCTGCGGGAAAAGATTCTTTCTCGAGATATTGAAGCCTAAAAATTAATCCTTAATTTTGTAATAATGTAAAACGCTTTGCAGCAGCTTACAGCCTCAGGCGGAACAGCTTGCTCGTCCATTGGCAAAAGCAAAAGCAGCAGCCTATGCGAGGCCTCCATGCCGCTTGACCCAATGAGGACGCCTCCTGCCCTTTACGTCACGTCCCGCCAGAATAGGCGTGGCCTAGGCTTATAAATAAGCGAACACGGCTGCATACCTCTGATTTTCTAAAGTTTAGCGAAGCTCCCGCATCGTTGGATCCTGAGAGGAAGCCGCCACAGCCGCCGAGAAGCATCACTGCAGGACGTGCCTTCTCTCTGAAGCCGCTGGTCGACATCTCGCCGCCTTCAGCTGCCGTTCCCTGTATCGCTATCCGGCGTGGAATTATATCCTTTTAAAGCGTGTGTTTTGTGTGTGTGTTCGCCGCTGCGTCACACATTTTTTTTCTCTCACTAAAAGAGCCGAACGTCTTTTTCAAGATGCCTCGCACCTCCTGTGGCTCGTGTAGAGCCCCACTCAGTGACGGGGACCGTGCTCAGCGGATCCCGGAACCTCCATCCACCACGAGGAGCTCGCCGCCGCAAGCTTCTCCGCCCGCTTCGCTGGACTCACTCACCAACGGACAACGGCCGCTGTCTTCTGCCTCAGCAGCATTCTCCGTTGTGGACGGTGCTCGAGACAGAGGATACCACTCCCTCCCTCCGGTGGAGGAGACCGTAGCAACTCACCTTTGCCCACCCTCTGCTGGACGGCGGGCTAAGGTAGCGCTACCGTCCAAAGCTTGCCGCACGTCATCAGCTCTGATCGGCCGCATTTACTCCGCCGCTGGACAAGCTGCATCGGCGCTGCACACAATGGCGGTGTTACAGATCCACCAGGCCAACCTTCTCCGTAAGCTTGACGAGGAAGGCCCGGGAGCGATCTGCGTGCCGGATTTGCGTAGCGCCACAGACCTTGCTCTTCGCTCCACGAAATCCGCTGCACATGCCATAGGGCGGATTATGGCCTCCGCTACAGTGGCAGAGAGACATCTGTGGCTGACGCTCTCTGAGATGGTGGAGTCAGAGCGCGCTGCGTTCCTCGACGCCTCCGTCTCGACCGCTGGCCTCTTCGGATCGTCCGTCAAAGATTTCGCGGACCGATTCGCCGAGGTGCAGAAGACGTCGCAAGCCATGAAACAGCCGCCTGCTCGCACTCAGCAGCGCTCCGCGCCCGCCGCCGCGCCTCAGCAGCGACAGGTCCGAGACCCGAGACAGCGCTCTCGCTCAGCTGGACACCGCCCCCCGCCGCACGGGCCTCGGCCAAAGATTGCAATCAAGCCCGAGGCCTCCGCGCCTTCCTAGCACGCCTAGGAAAAAGACGGTGTTCAAGTCCCGCTGCGGCCGGACCTCCACCAAAGATTCTCGCTCGTACAGTCCCAACACACGCGATTGTACCAGTGTATACAGCAGCCAACAAACCGGCGTCACGGCCCGTTTGCCTGCACACAAACGCCGTTTTCATGGCGACCCAGATAAATCTGAAAAAGAGTGTAATTTCTGGTGCCACGGCTGATGGTGTAATGTGTGTAACTGTAATGCCCGCAACCCAGTGCCCATTCGTACACACAAGCACAGCCCTGAACATAGGGTCTGCACATATAAAATCGACTCATGTCGATTGTGCATCACATGTAGTGAACGTGCCCGCTATTCAGTGCCCACAACCACTACACGCTGCATGTCCCACGGTTTCTGTAAAAACGAAACCGATGCACGGTCAGTCAGTTCTAATAGACAGTGCTCCCAGTGCTATAAATGTGCCCGCTTTCACGCACCCACATTTATTCCCAGACATGCTGAGCCCTACGGGGCTCTCTTTCACCTGAGAGAGCTGAGCGCGCGCGGGCTGCCCACTCGATTAAGCGCGCCCCCCGCCTCAAACGCTGCAAGCACGGCGTCCATGTTACAGCACACGGTTGCTCTCGTGTCGCCACCATTTCGCGACCAGGGCCCAGATTTCATTCTACCCCTAGTTACTCATGTGAATGCGTGGGAAAAACTTCCCGGGGTTTCAGAGTGGGTGCTGAACATTATAAAAAGAGGCTATTCACTACAGTTCTTGCGACGACCCCCCGTTACACGGAGAGGGTCGAAACTACGGTAAAAACAGAAGTAGCACATCTACTTCGAGCCGAAATAGCGAAGCTTTTGGGCAAAGGGGCCATAGAGCCTTTATCTCAAGCTCAGAGGGAAGGGGGTCTGTACAGCAGATATTTCCTGGTGCCAAAGAAAGACGGGGGTCTCAGACCCATTTTAGATCAGAGGCAGCTGAACAAAGTGCTTGTGAAGCGCAAGTTCAGAATGCTCACGACCAGAAAAATCCTCGCGCAGATTCGCCGAGGAGACTGGTTTATGTCAATAGGGCTGAAAGACCCTTATTTCCACATACAAATCGCATCACGTCACAGGCGATTCTTGAGATTCGCCTTCGAGGGCCAGGCATATCAGTACACACTCCTCCCGTTCAGCCTGTCTCTAGCACCTCGTACATTTACAGTGTGCATGGACGCAGGGCTGGCACCCCTGAGACTCCAGGGCGTGCGAATTCTGAATTATTTGGACGATTGGCTGATTCTAGCCCAATCGCGATCAGAGCTCGTACAGCACAGGACCCTATTACTCGAACACCTCGAGGTTTTGGGTCTCAGAGTCAACTGGGCAAAGAGTTCACTGTCTCCCAGTCAGAGGATATCTTTTCTGGGCACAGATCTGGACTCACTGTCTATGACAGCACAGCTGTCATCACAGCGCAGACTGCGTATTCTGCGCACGATAAAAACCTTCCGCAACGGTTCTATAGTTCCGCTCAGGAGGTTTTAGAGGATGCTGGGCCTCATGGCCTCAGCATCATCAGTACTACAGCTGGGTCTGCTACAGTTCTGGCTGAAAGCGCGAGTGCCGCGCCGAGCATGGACCTCCGGTCTTTGTCGCCTCAAGGTCAATCAGGAATGCGTGTCGGCCCTGATACCATGGAGTGCGACAGACTGGTACCAGTCAGGTGTAAGCCTGGGGACTTCCTCGAGCGTAAAGGTGGTGTCCACGGACGCTTCAACCTCAGGCTGGGGAGCGTTGCTCGAGGGCAGACCGTTCTTTGGCCAGTGGGCAGAACGGGACAGGCTACCACACATAAACTGCCTGGAAATGTTGGCAGTGGACTATGCACTGAGGCGTTTTTGTTCCCGGATAAAAGGACATCACGTCCTGGTCCGTTCGGACAATATGTCAGTAGAGGCCTACATAAATGTGGGTGGTGTCAGATCCCGAAACCTGTACAGGTTAACGGAACGCCTCCTGGTTTGGGCCCAGCACAACCTGCGCTCGCTGAGAGCAGTGCACGTGCCAGGACACCTGAATATCGGCCCGGACAGACTCTCAAGGAACAATGTTCCGATGGGAGAGTGGTCTCTACACCCACAGACAGTGCAGCTGCTGTGGAGGACATTCAGCAGAGCAAAAGTAGACCTATTTGCATCTCAGGAAAACGCTCATTGTCCGAAATTTTTTCTCCAAGAGCGAGAACGCGCTGGCCCACGTCTGGCCCCGCTGTCCGCTCTATGCTTTTCCCCCCGTCTCGCTTCTACCGCAGGTATTGGAGCGAATCAGGGAAAGCGGATGCTCAGTGCTACTCGTAGCTCCGTTCTGGACAAACCAAGCTTGGTTTCCAGTACTGATGCAGCTGACGATCACTGCTCCATGGCCGATACCAGTGAGGTGGGACCTCCTCTCTCAGGCCAGGGGCTCGATTTTGCATCCTCGCCCGGAGCTCTAGTCCCTACATGTGTGGGCCGTCAACGGGTACCCGCTAACCTCCCGAAGGGAGTGTTAGACACGATGGAGCAGGCTACAGCTCCGTCCACTAGACGGCTCTATTCCTCTAAATGGTCTGTGTTCTCTGGCTGGTGTTCAGCCCGGGGTGTATCACCCCTGCACTGCGGTGAAACGGAGGTTCTCTCCTTCTTACAGGAACTGCTGGATAAGGGTAGGACCCCATCCACGCTCAAAGTACACGTGGCGGCTATAGCAGCGTTCGTCAATCCGACACTTGGCCGGTCACTTGGTAGGAACGACCTGGTTGTTCGTTTCCTTAAAGGAGCTAGGAGACTGTACCCTCCCAGACCTCCTTCAGTCCCCGTCTGGGACCTTTCTACGGTACTGGATGCCATGAAGGGTACCCCGTTTGAACCTGTGCACTCAGTTGACATGAAGCACCTGTATTTCAAGACAGCGTTCCTTCTGGCTCTCGCTTCAGTGAAGCGCATGGGGGATTTACAAGCGCTCTCGGTGAAAGCGTTGTGTATGGAGTTCGGGCCTAATGACTCTAAAGTCGTACTAAAGCCGAAACATGGGTATGTGCCTAAGTCCCTCAACACACTGCTCAGGTTATCTCCCTGTCGGCTCTGCCGACCTCTGAAGGAAGGGATGACGTTAGCTTTCTTTGGCCGGTTAGGGCGTTAAGAGCTTACGCTTACTACTGTTTTTAGGCAGACGGAGCAGCTCTTCGTTTCGTTCAGTGGACGTTCCAAAGGACGAGCTGCGTCGAAACAGAGCCTGTCCAGATGGGTAGTGGATGCCATTGCACTAGCCTACGTATCAAAAGGACTGCAATGTCCATTGGGCATCAGAACACATTCTACGAGGGGCATGGCCTCCTCGTGGGCTTGGTCTAGTGGAATCTTGTTGCAAGATATCTGTATGGCGGCAGGCTGGGCCTCCCCGTCTACATTTATAAAGTTTTATAACCTAGAGGTTCCCGCCCTACAGGCCGGACTGCTCTCGGTCTAAGACACAATATGGTGTTTTCTGCCCCGTTCTATTACGGCCCAGATTGCCAATATGTTTTAAACATCACTCACTGACTGTTATGTCCTATGAGCGTAATGACCCACCATATATATTATATACATTATACATATATATGCTGAATATGCCCTTCCGGGCACTAAATGTAAAGGATTGGTGCTATTCTAGCCTCTCTTTCCTGAAACTCTGTGTGTGTTTTTCTGATGATTATGCACTTGTATGCCCCGGGCGCGCACGACTTTGGGTGTCTGGTGTCAGGATCTCAGCATGCACGGTGTTTTACACTGGGTTCCCGCAGCGTCTTCGACGCAGTACGAGACAACTCTCGTAAGAGAACGTTCTCGGTTACTAATGTAACCTCGGTTCTCTCTAGAAGAGGAACGAGTACTGCGTCTCTGTGCCGTGCCTGCATCCAGCTCTGGTTCGCTTCGGCAATGAAAATCAGAGGTATGCAGCCGCGTTCGCTTATTTATAAGCCTAGGCCACGCCTATTCTGGCGGGACGTGAGGTAGAGGGCGGGAGGCGTCCTCATTGGGTCAAGCGTCATGGATGCCTCGCATAGGCTGCTGCTTTTGCCGCAGAGCAGCCAATGGGCGAGCAAGCTGTTCCGCCTGAGGCTGTATGCTGCTGCAAAGCGTTTTACATTATTACAAAATTAAGGATTAATTTTTAGGCTTCAATATCTCGAGAAAGAATCTTTTCCCGCAGCGTCTTCGACGCAGTACTCGTTCCTCTTCTAGAGAAAACCGAGGTTACGTTAGTAACCGAGAACGTTTTAAAGCGGATTTATGGTCATTTTGAAGTGTGTGTAACCAGAAGACAAACTTTGATGTTGGATTGACAAAGCTTTCTCTGAAAGTTTGAAGATTTTATTTAAAAAAGTTAAATGTTTTGTTATTAACATGTTATAGCACATTCTTTACATGTTTTGCCAAGTTGGTAGCATATTTTAGCATGATTTATCATGTTTCTAACATAAATTAGCACATTCCTTGCACTATTTAGCATATTCCTAACATGATTTAACACCATGCTAACATGTTTTAGCATGTTGCTAGCATGATTTAACATTGCTAGCATGTTTCAGTATGATTGAAAACATTACTAGCAAGCTTTAGCACGTTTCTAACATGATTTAATACATTTCTAACTTGTTTTAACATGTTGCTAACATATTTCCATCTAAATTTAGCACATTTAAAGAATGTTTTAACATTTTGCTTAAGATTTAACACATTGCTAATGTGTTTCTACAACAAATTAGCACATTGCTAGCATTTATTTACATTTTGCTAACATTATTTAACACACTGTTAACATTTTTCTAGCATGTATTAACACATTGCTGACGTGTTTTTAGCATGTTATTAGCAAGGCTGTTGATAAACTATTCAGGAGAACAGCAGGAGGAGCTGTTGATAAACTCTACAGGTGAACAGCAGGAGGCGCTGTTGATAAATTCTACAGGTGAACAGCAGGAGGCGCTGTTGATAAACTCTTCAGGTGAACAGCAGGAGGAGCTGTTGATAAACTCTACAGGTGAACAGCAGGAGGAGCTGTTGATAAACTCTACAGGTGAACAGCAGGAGGAGCTGTTGATAAACTCTACAGGTGAACAGCAGGAGGAGCTGTTGATAAACTCTACAGGTGAACAGCAGGAGGAGCTGTTGATAAACTCTACAGGTGAACAGCAGGAGGCGCTGTTGATAAACTCTTCAGGTGAACAGCAGGAGGAGCTGTTGATAAACTCTTCAGGTGAACAGCAGGAGGAGCTGTTGATAAACTCTACAGGTGAACAGCAGGAGGCGCTGTTGATAAACTCTACAGGTGAACAGCAGGAGGCGCTGTTGATAAACTCTACAGGTGAACAGCAGGAGGCGCTGTTGATAAACTCTACAGGTGAACAGCAGGAGGAGCTGTTGATAAACTCTACAGGTGAACAGCAGGAGGCGCTGTTGATAAACTCTTCAGGTGAACAGCAGGAGGAGCTGTTGATAAACTCTTCAGGTGAACAGCAGGAGGAGCTGTTGATAAACTCTTCAGGTGAACAGCAGGAGGAGCTGTTGATAAACTCTACAGGTGAACAGCAGGAGGAGCTGTTGATAAACTCTACAGGTGAACAGCAGGAGGCGCTGTTGATAAACTCTACAGGTGAACAGCAGGAGGCGCTGTTGATAAACTCTACAGGTGAACATCAGGAGGCGCTGTTGATAAACTCTACAGGTGAACATCAGGAGGCGCTGTTGATAAACTCTTCAGGTGAACAGCAGGAGGAGCTGTTGATAAACTCTTCAGGTGAACAGCAGGAGGCGCTGTTGATAAACTCTACAGGTGAACAGCAGGAGGCGCTGTTGATAAACTCTTCAGGTGAACAGCAGGAGGCGCTGTTGATAAACTCTACAGGTGAACAGCAGGAGGCGCTGTTGATAAACTCTACAGGTGAACAGCAGGAGGCGCTGTTGATAAACTCTACAGGTGAACAGCAGGAGGCGCTGTTGATGAACTCTACAGGTGAACAGCAGGAGGAGCTGTTGATAAACTCTACAGGTGAACAGCAGGAGGAGCTGTTGATGAACTCTTCAGGTGAACAGCAGGAGGAGCTGTTGATAAACTCTACAGGTGAACAGCAGGAGGAGCTGTTGATAAACTCTACAGGTGAACAGCAGGAGGAGCTGTTGATAAACTCTACAGGTGAACAGCAGGAGGCGCTGTTGATCAACTCTACAGGTGAACAGCAGGAGGCGCTGTTGATAAACTCTACAGGTGAACAGCAGGAGGCGCTGTTGATGAACTCTACAGGTGAACAGCAGGAGGAGCTGTTGATAAACTCTACAGGTGAACAGCAGGAGGAGCTGTTGATAAACTCTACAGGTGAACAGCAGGAGGCGCTGTTGATAAACTCTACGGGTGAACAGCAGGAGGCGCTGTTGATAAACTCTACAGGTGAACAGCAGGAGGAGCTGTTGATAAACTCTACAGGTGAACAGCAGGAGGCGCTGTTGATAAACTCTACAGGTGAACAGCAGGAGGAGCTGTTGATAAACTCTACAGGTGAACAGCAGGAGGCGCTGTTGATAAACTCTTCAGGTGAACAGCAGGAGGCGCTGTTGATAAACTCTACAGGTGAACAGCAGGAGGAGCTGTTGATAAACTCTTCAGGTGAACAGCAGGAGGCGCTGTTGATAAACTCTACAGGTGAACAGCAGGAGGAGCTGTTGATAAACTCTACAGGTGAACAGCAGGAGGAGCTGTTGATAAACTCTACAGGTGAACAGCAGGAGGAGCTGTTGATAAACTCTACAGGTGAACAGCAGGAGGCGCTGTTGATAAACTCTTCAGGTGAACAGCAGGAGGATATGTTGATAAACTCTACAGGTGAACAGCAGGAGGAGCTGTTGATAAACTCTACAGGTGAACAGCAGGAGGCGCTGTTGATGAACTCTACAGGTGAACAGCAGGAGGAGCTGTTGATAAACTCTACAGGTGAACAGCAGGAGGAGCTGTTGATAAACTCTACAGGTGAACAGCAGGAGGAGCTGTTGATAAACTCTACAGGTGAACAGCAGGAGGAGCTGTTGATAAACTCTACAGGTGAACAGCAGGAGGAGCTGTTGATGAACTCTACAGGTGAACAGCAGGAGGAGCCGTTGATAAACTCTACAGGTGAGCATCAGGAGGAGCTGTTGATAAACTCTTCAGGTGAACAGCAGGAGGAGCTGTTGATAAACTCTTCAGGTGAACAGCAGGAGGAGCTGTTGATGAACTCTTCAGGTGAACAGCAGGAGGAGCTGTTGATGAACTCTACAGGTGAACAGCAGGAGGAGCTGTTGATGAACTCTACAGGTGAACAGCAGGAGGAGCTGTTGATAAACTCTACAGGTGAACAGCAGGAGGAGCTGTTGATAAACTCTACAGGTGAACAGCAGGAGGCGCTGTTGATAAACTCTACAGGTGAACAGCAGGAGGAGCTGTTGATAAACTCTACAGGTGAACAGCAGGAGGCGCTGTTGATAAACTCTACAGGTGAACATCAGGAGGAGCTGTTGATGAACTCTACAGGTGAACAGCAGGAGGAGCTGTTGATAAACTCTACAGGTGAACAGCAGGAGGAGCTGTTGATAAACT
>NC_136878.1:47955267-47977767 GCF_949152265.1 Phoxinus phoxinus | reverse complement strand
TAAATTAAACTAAACTGACTTAAAAAAATGAGTTGAATCTTGTACAATTAATAAAAAAAGTAGAAAATTGACTAACTTATTTTGATGTGTTAAAGCAATGTAAAAACATGTTGTCATAACTTATTAATCATATATATTTTTTACAGTGTAGTTTATTTGCAAAGCATTATTTTTATGGATAGGCAAGTAGGCCACACATATTTAATTAACCTGTGTCATTGTTGTTTAGTTTAAATAGGACATTAAAATGTGGATTAATTTACAAATAAAATATCCCTTTGACTGCACTATATGGAAAGTAATGAATCAATAATCAGTTTTGCTATAGAGAGTATGTTCGGAATATTAATATATGCTTTATATTTCTGTCCCACACACACATGAGCAGAGTTCGCCAGCAGGAGGCGCTGTAATCTCAGACATCATGTTCTCCATACTTATTCTCAAACTACCAGCATTATTACAAATTATGCATCTGGATATATATTGCAACATTCGCCGTCCACACTTCACGACAGCAGTCAGACCATAATCGCGATCGCAGATCAGTCATGCTTTCATTTTCACCCTTCAATATTTATGTGAAACTATTATAATTGGAACCAATCCTATACGAGTCATATGAGAATAATATAATAGTTCCATCAGAGAATATTCTTCTAGAAATATTGAATTATAATGTTTGTTATCCGTGTTTTTATTGCATTCTCATTCGATTTTAATTCTCTCGTTAATCTCATTATTCACTTGATGTGATCATATACTCCCGATTCCCGACACGTGACTTTATGATAGAAAACCCGAGGCTTCTTCTTTTGTGTAATAAAGAAGACATTTTGCATTCTGGTTCAGAACGATATGATGACGTTTTTAATATTTTGTGCTTCCACAGATTCCCTTTAGTAAACATTTATGAAAGATTGTCTGATATCTAACATTCATATTTTAAATAACAATTCCCCCTCCGCTTTTTAAATGTTTTGAAACAGAAGACGGGAAGTTTTCTTCATCTCATAGATTTATTGTTTTGATAGAATATAAACAGGCAAACATGAAACCATCTGACCCACATACGAGGAGTTAGGCGTACAGCGACATCACTCAGAAACCACTGACTCTTAATTGCATATTATTATATATAATTCTTAATTATACACTATTTAAAGACACGTTAAACATCCAGTTTTGTCCAGGCGAACCCTGCGAGAGCGCGCGTGTGTGTGTGTGTGTGTGTGTGTGTGTGTGTGTGTGTGTGGAACACGTGCTTCGCTCTCTGGCCGCCGGGGGGCGCTCTCCCGAGCTGATCTCAGCGCGACTCAGACGTGTAATAAACACGAGTCTGATAACAGAGGCGCCAGGTGAGCAATACAAGCAGCAATCGCGATAGTTTACACGCTGTTTACCACTGTTCCCCAGCGCCAATGCCGTTACTCATTAACCTTACTTTATACAAATAAAGATACACTCCTGATAAACTCTGACTCGAGGCTCCAGAGAGTGACTTTTACATTCTTCAGGTTCACATCGATCTAATAAACACGCACGACGGGCCTTGTGAAGCTTATGTACAAGAGTTCATTCTGTGGCAGGGTCAGATCGGTCACTCTCTGTATAACAAGTCTGTTATCAACATTTGAATTAATGATTTTATTGTGAGTTTAATCACTTCGTTTTGATTGCGTTTATCGAATGTGAATTAATGCATTAATAACAAAAGCGATCGGTTTAATTTGGTTAAAAACACGCAATCGTGCTTTTCAAAATGTTAGAGAAATATAGAGTTTATTTAAGGTTTTGTCATCATCGATTGAAATGAAGCCAGTCTGAGGCCGAACACAATGGAAAACCTTTATTTCCTCGCGCTTTCTGCACTTGTTTGGCAGTTTAGGCTCATGGGTCACACACAGTCAAACACACACTTCGACTAAAGCATTCTCCGCTGATGTGAAAGAGTGTCTTGCTCTCTGTGTGTTCGCCTCTCAGTTCTGAACCGAGCATCACACACACACAGTTCATCAACACGATGGCACGTCATTTGTCCGCTGTGATGTCACGGGTGAAATAATCAACATGGAAATGCTCACAAACTATTTTACACATATGTCAACAATAAATTAAATTAAGCTCCCTCGAACAAACGAACAAACAAACAAACAAAAACAAACAAACAAAGATCCTCAGTTGTATTTACAAGCAATATTCATATGAAATAATTACATAAATATGTTATATATATATCGTTATTTACATTTGTATTTATTATAATCACATGATCCATTTTTGATCCACATGATCCCTTTTCCCAGTTCCTCTCGCGCTGGGCTTGATAAGCAGGTTTAGTACCGCGTGATCGCTGGAAAGATTGACACATCTGGACAGATTAAAACAACAAGTGTTTGACAGACTGCCTTCCGCAATTTACGAAAACAAAATAAATAAAACGATTATATATATATGTGTGTGTGTGTGTGTGTAAAGATGCGGGATTACTGCGGGATCTCCGTCACACTGCAAAGTTCCTAAAACAATTATGTAGATTTCAGAGAATTAGCGCTTAGAACAAAGTGTAGAACAGTGAACTTAAAAACAGCAGTCGTGGTTAGGTCTGGTCTTCGACATGCAATATGCCTCCGGTAAATTTAAATTATGAGTATATTTAATGTTTTCAAACCCATCCGACAAATTAATATCATATTCAAATAAAGCAATAACCTATCAGAGTGCATATTAACTTAAATCACAGTCAACCTGACGTGTTGGACACACAGAGCAGCAGCTTTATTCCTGTATTCAGTCTCTGGCCAAACCGGTCGCTGTTCAATACTTCTGGTATTCAGAGTTTCGGGAGGGGGGGGGGGGGGGGGGGGGGGGTCCCAAAGGCTGAATCCGAGATCAGATGTCCCCTAGACCCTCAGATGTCCCCTAGACCCTCAGATGTCCCATATACCCTCAGATGTCCCCTAGACCCTCAGATGCCCCCTAGACCCTCAGATGTCCCATATACCCTCAGATATCCCTCAGATGTCACATATGCCCTCAGATGTCCCCTAGACCCTCAGATATCCCTCAGATGTCCCCTATACCCTCAGATGTCCCATAGACCCTCAGATGTCCCCTAGACCCTCAGATGTCCCCTAGACCCTCAGATGTCCCCTATACCCTCAGATGTCCCTCAGATGCCCCCTAGACTCTCAGATGTCCCATATACCCTCAGATGTCCCCTAGACCCTCAGATGTCCCCTAGAACCTCAGATGTCCCCTATACCCTCAGATGTCCCATATACCCTCAGATGTCCCCTAGACCCTCAGATGTCCCCTAGACCCTCAGATGTCCCCTATACCCTCAGATGTCCCATATACCCTCAGATGTCCCCTAGACCCTCAGATGTCCCCTAGACCCTCAGATGTCCCCTATACCCTCAGATGTCCCTCAGATGCCCCCTAGACTCTCAGATGTCCCATATACCCTCAGATGTCCCCTAGACCCTCAGATGTCCCCTAGACCCTCAGATGTCCCCTAGTCCCTCAGATGTCCCCTAGACCCTCAGATGTCCCCTAGACCCTCAGATGTCCCCTATACCCTCAGATGTCCCATATACCCTCAGATGTCCCCTAGACCCTCAGATGTCCCCTAGACCCTCAGATGTCCCCTATACCCTCAGATGTCCCTCAGATGCCCCCTAGACTCTCAGATGTCCCATATACCCTCAGATGTCCCCTAGACCCTCAGATGTCCCCTAGACCCTCAGATGTCCCCTAGACCCTCAGATGTCCCCTAGACCCTCAGATGTCCCCTATACCCTCAGATGTACCTCAGATGCCCCCTAGACTCTCAGATGTCCCATATACCCTCAGATGTCCCCTAGACCCTCAGATGCCCCCTATACCCTCATATGCCCCCTAGACCCTCATATGTCCCTCAGATGTCCCCTATACCCTCAGATGTCCCTCAGATGTCCCCTAGACCCTCAGATGTCCCTCAGATGTCCCCTATACCCTCAGATGTCCCCTATACCCTCAGATGTCCCCTATACCCTCAGATGTCCCTCAGATGTCCCCTATACCCTCAGATGTCCCTCAGATGTCCCCTAGACCCTCAGATGTCCCTCAGATGTCCCTCAGATGTCCCCTAGACCCTCAGATGTCCCTCAGATGTCCCTCAGATGTCCCTCAGATGTCCCCTAGACCCTCAGATGTCCCTCAGATGTCCCTCAGATGTCCCCTAGACCCTCAGATGTCCCCTATACCCTCAGATGTCCCCTAGACCCTCAGTATTGTCAGTCTATATTGTTAAAAGCGCTTTATAAATGAAGGTGACTTGACTATTGAGTGCACTTCACTCCCACATCGCACTACAGGAACGAGTGTACAGCTTATGTTCACTCACTTCTTCAAGTGCACAGTATAGTGGACTAGCGTAGGGAATAGTGCATGAGGGTTTAGGGTGTGATTTCGCATTCAGCCAAAGTTACTGTTAGTTTATCAAAAGAACATGTCCCGTGTTGATTTTAGTTTCACCAAAGTGCATTTAGAGTCTAAGCGTGATTCTCCGATGCAGGTCCGTGTTGTGAACGGGAACGGGAACGGGAACGGGAACGGCTCTACGGAGACACACTGCGAGCGCGGTCCGGCTTGGACTCGAGTCCGCTGACCAGTCGCTGGATGCTCTGTAAGTCGCTGCTCGAGTCGCGGTCTCCGCAGGGCTTCGGTGAGCCGGGCGAGCGGCTGGTGACCTCGGAGTCCAGGCTCGAGCTCTTCGGGTCCCCGGCGCCGCTCGCCATGCCCGGGAGGGCCGTCGTGAGGAGAGTGCTGTCGGGGACGCTGGCGAGAGAGTACGGGCTGTACCGTAACCGGGGCCGAACCGCGTTCAGGAACGGGTGCCGGTGAACCGCGGAGGAGGACTGAGCAGCGGCCGCGGCGGCCATATATGTGTACGGGTACGGGAACAGACCTCCGAACGGGGACATAGCCAACCCCTGCAGAGAGAGAGAGAGAGAGAGAGAGAGAGAGAGAGAGAGAGAGAGAGAGAGAGAGAGAGAGAGAGTGAGTCAGCAATGAGCACACTCACTCATACACACACACACACGCATGCGCACGCACGCACATTCACACACACACACGCACGCACGCACACTGACGGAATTGACTGAGGGGAACGCTGTCTTCTGGCTTATTGCAATATGCAAACTGACTTCTCAGAGTTGTCCTGAGACAGGAACGGCTATTGATCAAAATTCATGTATAACTTTGATGAAAGGTTTTAAATGTTGACTGTATTCAGAATCAACGCGTGGATTTAAACGTCAATGGCGACGAAAATTGGATAGTCTATTAAAAATGATTTCAGAGGTAAACAATGTGCAATTAAAAATTCACAGTTCAACAACTCCGTGATTAAAAGAAATTCATTATATAGCCTCTTTATTGTATCAAGCACACACACACACACACACACACACACACACACACACACACCTGCAATTGTTATGTTAAAGATAAATTCCTGATTAATCCACAAAACTAGTTTCAATTGTTAACTAAATGTATTAGGTTGCTTCAGTGATATTAAATTACAGTTTTGACTTAGAAGTAATTTAATCATTTTAATGTTACTATTACTATTTGAAGGTTACATTTTTTTCAACACACACACACACACACACACACACACACACACACACACACACACACACACACACACACACACACACACACACATGTATTTGCTGGAAAAGAGACAAACTGCGAGGTTTATCAGTAGTCAGCATTTCACGAGGATCAAAACAGTTCATCAAAGTTATTCTACAATTTGATCCAGTTCAAATGTTGACTAGTGTATATATATATATATATATATAAATAGAATATAATATAAATATATAGGTGGAAAATAGGCGTGAACATCTTTCTCTTTTTTATGAATTAATTGCTGTCTGCACACATCCGCCAAGAACATCTTTACTGCTAATCTCGAGCAACTCGTCAGTTGTTCTGTATTTGCTGACAATTTATGGACTGTGCCACAGAGACACTTAAACACTGCAGGACACGCCTCGCTCATTCTCCTCAAAACTCCTACAGGCACCAACAAAACGCGCGAAAATACTTCATAAACAGGGTTATGATCAGCACTGAAGCATCAGCCGATCTCATAAAAGTGCCCATAGCACGAATCGTATTTATCGTGCAATTTATATGCAAAAAAAAAAAAAAAAAAAAGAGAGAGAGTTGTACGTGCATATGATACGCAGTTGTGCATAGCCTATGATAAGCACTTTATTGCGTGTAATCCGCACTCCACAGCACTAATCAAAGGGATTTACAGAACACAAAACGCGCTAAAATACTTCATACACACCCGTCCAGGGTTATGATCAGGACTGAAGCACGCATGTAAAATGCATGTATCATATGCACGTAAAAACTTTTTTTTTTTTTGCGTATAAATTGCACGAAAAATACAACTCGTGCTATAGCCACGCATTGCCATGCGCTCGTGCCTCACCTGAGTCGCGAGCACGTGCTGCTGCAGATGGAAGGGCATCGGGGGGCCCGTGGGTGAAGACATGCTCGCGGGGTCCATTGCACTGACCCCTCCCGAGGACACCGCGGCCAGTAAAGGGCCCATCCCCGCGGCCATGCTGGAGAACGCGCCGCCCATGCCGAACTGGCTCGGGTGTAAGAGGAACGGGTGGCTGATCGAACCGCCCAAGTGGTTGAAAAACTGCTGGCCGGCCAAACCCTGCGGAAATCCGAAACTGTGCAAGTGGTTTTGATTCAAGTGCGCGGCGCCTTCTGTTTGGACAGTCAATGGCATGTAGTTTTCTTTGCTGGCGGTCCGGGACTCGTCGGCTTTGGCCTGTTCTCGGGCTGTGGGACTCTTGAGCTCGTCCCCGGAGCGAGTCGTGCTCGAGATCAGCGTGACCGGACTCTCTTTCCCAGTCCTCCCACTCTCCACACACACAGCTGTGCTCAAACTCGCATCGGGATCCTTCGAGTCCTCCGTCGTGGTGGAGATCTTACTGGAGTCTGGCACGTCTTTCACGTTCCCATCTTTGTCCTCTTCATCACTGTCTTCATCGCTGTCACAGAAATCTAGAGGAGAGATCTCCAATCATCAGCTTTACTCACTCGTGTCGTGAGACAGCGCTGTACACAGACAGTCGTGGCAACACGAAATGCACAGTACATAAAAACGAATTGTGTGTCTTATTAGTAAACCGTGAGGAAATACAGAACATTTGAATTAAATAGAGAGATGGAGATTCTTGCGTCTTTGTATCGAAATATTCGATTGTTATAGAGTCACATTTCTTAGTACATTCCAAATGAAAATGTTTATTTGATTAGTATTAAAATATGAATATACCTTTTAGGTTGTTCTGTCCCACAGTCGAGACGGCGGGAGAGGAGTCCCGGCGGAAGCTCTTGAAGGCCGGCTGCTCCCCGGAGGACTCGTCGGATGTCCCGGTGTCCTTCTTCTGCTCCTCGAACGAGCGCATGGACTGCAGAGCCAGCTGCTTTCTGTCGGGAGCGAGCACAGCGAGAGTGTGTGACTGTCAGAGCAAACAGACTAACACTGCACTGGAGAAATCATGTTCGTGACCTTTTAATTAGCTACTCTTTCTTTCTTTCTTTCTTTCTTTCTTTCTTTCTTTCTTTCTTTCTTTCTTTCTTTCTTTCTTTCTTTCTTTCTGTCTTTCGTTATTTCTGTCTTTCTTTCTTTCTTTCTTTCTTTCTTTCTTTCTTTCTTTCTTTCTTTCTTTCTTTCTTTCTTTCTTTCTGTCTTTCGTTATTTCTGTCTTTCTTTCTTTCTTTCTTTCTAACGAATAAATGTTTTCATGCAAACCGAAATACATCTGTAATAAGCAACAGTGTTCTGAATGACAGAATGTTACGGAATGCTATAATAAGCGGCTCGCGCTCTCTTACCTTTTTTCGCGTCTCCCATTCCCAGTGTCACGAAATCCTTTTGCAAAAGGGTTGTGATCAATTTTTAGTTGTGTAATCTGAAATGCAATGACAGGTAATCGGTTGAATAAAGATAACTTGCATGTTTCAGTTTCATCAACCGATCGCATACTCTTTTTTGCACGTATTTATAGCATGAAATATATTCAACAGGCTCGATATGTCTCTGTGACTCACTGCGATCTCCTCTTTTATAGTTTATGTTGGCCTATAAGCTTGTTTTCTTTTAAGATACAGAATATTATGCATGCAGTGACTTGTCTAAAACCTTTTAAGTTATTTTCACAGAGGTATCACTGGGCTTTTAGAAAAATGGAGGCATTTCCAGCTCATAAATATTGGAAACCTTTTTTATGTCTACAACCCCACAACATGAATTCAGTCTCTCCTGCTTGTCTCCCCATAAGCATTTCGTGTTGTAACATTTCCTGGAGTTTCCTGGAGTGTTAATATTTCAGCTGTTTTCTAATAAACACAAACACACACACACACACGCGCGCGCGCGCGTTTCCATGAACAAACTTTTGAATAACTATTAAATGAAGATACGGTGTGTGTGAAAGAGGAGAAAGTGAAAGAGAGAGTGTGTGTGTGTGTGTGTTCTGCATTATGGGTGAAGGCTTTGCTATATGATGTAGGCCTCACAGTAATACATCTATAATTACAGAGAACAAATGCACTGCATATAATAACTAAGAACGTTTATGCCATAAGTAAACACCGTCAGTCATGTACTTGAATAGGCATGAGTGTGCAGTCAGGTCGGACAGAAAGCCCGTGGTGACCCACCTTGTCGTTCTGGTAGGCGGTGACCGCGATGAAGTCCGTCTCGGGGAACACGTAAGTCCTGAACGTGCTGTACGGGAGCTTCAGGATGTCGTTCGCTCTCACGATGTGGAATCTCGGCTGGTATTTGTGCATGGAGTTTAGTATCGTCTGCAATATACATAAAGCCGAAGCTGACTTCCAAATAACATTTTCATGACGGGTAAAGAAATCGTGTTCATGAGACACACTTTCTGCATAGTTGTCCACTAACACGTTGAAGCATGCGGTTTTTTCCCCTTTATAAATGTTTTTTCCTCTGCTCGGAGAGCATTTACATGCACATATTTTAAATTAAATTTCCCCGACAGTGCAAAGTCTTTAACAATATATCAACATGCATAAAAATAGTACATGCAAACACACGTATTTAAACTACAACAACCATAATAATAATAATTATTGAAAAAGACGTAGCTAACTTACAAATCCATGCTTGTCGGAGATGTTATTCGTCAGTTTAAGTTTGTGGAAATTGACGACTTTAGACATCCATTGCTCTCCGGTGGCCGGACTGTCCGGGTGAATGTACATGCGTTTTGGCATTTCGGGGTCAGCCTTTCCTGCCACCATCCAGCGAGAGTTATGAAATTTATACCTGCAGTCGTCAGCCGCAACAATATCCATCAACAGAATATACTTGGCCTTTTTGTCCAATCCCGAGCATCTGACTTTAAACGGAGGGAACATTCGCCTACAGAAAAGATAGTTGAGTTATATTTCTATATTTCTGAAGCTTGTGCATGCGGCTAACATCTGCACAACTCCTGGATTTTTCTTTTGAGAAACAGTCATTTCAGACATCTGTGTGTGTGTGTGTGTGTGTGTGTGTGTAGCTACATTAGGCCCAGCCATTAGCCTTAACGTGAAAAACAACATTTAAACGGCAAAACTAAGTTACAATCAAAACGTGCTATTTCGACACCATTGCAAAGGCTATATATTTTTATAATACAAGCTGTGAATTTCACTGTTCAAAATCAGCTTTTATGGAGCACAATTCGCATATGCCACACTCTAAAAAATGTTGGGTCAAATATGGACAAACCCAAACGTGTGGTTAAAAATGTAATTTAAAAATGTATCCCAACGCATATGTTTGTCCATTTTTACCCAAATTTGGGTTGAAACAACTCAGCATTTATTTTTTAGAGTGTAAGCTAAAACGAATAAACCAGCGATTCTTTTTTTTTTTATTCTATAAATATTCTGTGTTGTTTCAACCAATGTTTGGGTCAAATATTGACAAACCAAACCGTTGGGTTAAAAATGTAATTAAAAAATGCAAACCAATAGTTTGGTTTGTCCATATTTGGCCCAAATTTAGGTTGAAACAACCCCGCATTATTTAGAGTGTAAGCTAAAATTATTAAACCAGCGATGAATTTGATTACACTCTAAAAAATAATAATAGCTAATGCTGGGTTATTTTAACCCATGTTTGGGTCAAATATCACATGTAAAAACCCAACCATTGGGTTAAAAATATAATTAATACATTTAAACCAATGGTCCATATTTGACCCAAACAACCCAGCATTTTAGGCCTATTCAAGTTGGGTTGTATTTTAGAAACATTTGCATCTCCGCAAACAGAAATAAAAGAAACAATAAAAAGCCCATCCCGTGTCCCATAATTGCTTTTCTAAAGAAACCCATGAGTCACTCAAATCAATAAAACAATTATATCTGATATGGGCTAATCTCCGTTTCTAGCTAGGCTATGCGACTTGATGGAATTGAAAGCACGGCTCGTGTCTTGAATAATTCCAAGTTTACCTTCCAGATTTCGTGATGACCATTTCTGTGCCGCGCTTGTGGAACAGATCCCAGAGCTCCTTGGCTTCCAGGTGCACTTTCGGGTCGTCGTCCACCTCCTCCTCGGGCTCGAGTGTCTTCAGAGGCCGGAGATGCGAGGCCTGGTGTCCCAGAGAGGAGAAGTGCAGGCCGGTCTCTGCGGTCATCAGCTGCTCCATGATCGGCTTGCCCAGCGCCAGCGAGCCCGAGGGGGGCAGTGCCAGGGCCGGGAAGAAGGGCGGCTGGTGACCCAGCATCGCGCTCATGGCAAACTCCGGACCCCGGTGAGGTAAAAACGGGTGATATGCCATACTGGATCCTTGGATAACTGGATCTCGCATCGGAAAGCTCATCCAAGTCCAGATTGCAGAGGTGTCGCGGTGTTCCTTAAAAACGAGAAATCAGAAATCAGCGAGAAAATAAATCAGCGCTGGAGAAGTGCTTCACTCGGGGCGCGAGACTCTTAATTGTCCCACTAGCTGGATTCCAACAAAAAAAAAAGTGTGTAAAAGAGAAAGTGAGAAACAGCAATCCATTAATATGCCGCTTGTCCGTGAAATCGAGAAGAAAAAAAAATAAAGATGAAATAAATTAAAGACGCGGTGTGTGTCGGTTTCCTTCAGCCTTCTGTAAAACAGACATTCCTGTGATAATAATGAGATCGTCCCGAGTCCTGCCAAAGAGATGTGTTGAAATATTTCGTTGCCTCGGAATAATTCCTCTGTCTTTACTTGTTGGAGGGATACACCTTCACACGCGCGCTCACACTCGTCCTCTCGCGCGCGCACACACACATCTCACACACGATCCGCGGAGAACGGGGTCCAGCACGGAGATGTTCCCAGCGCTTCTGAACTCCATGGGCTTCGGTGTGTGTGGATGTGTTGCGTGTTTCGAGCTCCAGCTCTCTGTTGATTGGCTCTTTCACGCTTTCGGACCAATTGTGTCGCTCCGTAGGCGTGGTTTTAACAGGTCGGGTGGAGGGGGAAGACTTCAGACTTATAAAAAGGTGTTTGAGAACTCTATTGCTGCCGCGAAACAGCGCTGTTGTGTGAAAATGTCAACATCATTAGGACTCGCATCTGTCGGGCTGTGGGACCCGGAGAACCACACGAACCTCCAGGACTCGCGCGCACAGCGTCACTGTTGGCCTCGTTTCGCGCACACAACATCATGTGTCGCTCCGTGCGAGCGTTATTACACCTGGGAGAAGACAAGCGCGTCAAAATAAGTAATATGCATGTTATTAATCTGGAGATATTGCAGTTCATCAGCATAAAAAAAAAAAAAAAAAACATTTGTTGCAGTCAAAGCGCTGTGCCACGAATCGAGTCCGAACGAATAAATTATAAATAATTATTTTTTATAATAATTTGAACACTTCCAGAGCTACTGACTGTTAGATTAAATTGGATATAAGAACGAAAGTCAACGAGCGTGTTAAACAGGGTGTACAAGAAAGTATTAGATAGACAGAAAAGGGTGCAAACAACGCAACGTCAGCGAGATTTAATTAAATGTGCTAAAGTTTATTTTATAAAAGCACATCTATCGCCTTTTATTCAGCTCACACACACACACACACACACACACACACACACACACACACACACACACACACACACACACACACACACACACACACACACACACACACACACACACATCTTTTTTTGTTGGGAGGGGGGGGGGGGGTGATTCGATTTAAAAAATCAGTGTGTAATGCGAACTGTTGTTTTCACTGAATTATCAGTGTGTTGCTCAATTGTGTGTGTGTGAATGCCTCAGACACGTTGATAACGGCGCATCTGTCCTGTTTGGCGCCCGACACAAACACGGGATTAATTCACACGTAAACAACAGAGGCTCGTGGTCAGTCACAGCGCCTGAGAAGCGACCCAGTCATCCGGTCAGCAGAGCCGAGGACCAGCGAGATTTATCACCCTCCATCGAGTGGACAAATACTGTCCCTGCCATCTCAGGAGGAGCACTTCTGTCCTGCGCAGTTGTGGCCATGACCCAATAATAAGTCTGTCTTTAGCTATAGGCAAAGATAATGAAATTAAAGCTTGTCGATTTTTAGTTCTTCGGTCGCAATGCGTCCGTGTGCATTTTTACTATATTGTGTGCAGTGTGTACAATCAATGCAGTGCAAACTGATGACGGGTTGCTTTAAAGAAAATAACACTGAATGCAGTGGTTTCACACACACTCCTGATGTACAGTAATCAGCGTGACTGAGATCTTGCAATACTATTCCCGCTACATGTACGCGCATTCTGTGTGGCATTATAGTTGTGAATGTGATCCTATAATATATATTTTTTTACATTTATTTATTTATATTTATTGATTGACTCTAGAAATGTCAATCTTTCCAAAACTTGACGGAATGCTCTATATCCACGGCTGTCCATCGCTGCCTCTCCGACTTCTTGATCTGCTGATTTGTGTTTTTGCGTGAGTTAATACATTTTTAAATCTCTAATTAAATTCCTTTTAAGGTGTTAGTTAAAAGGAGTCAGTGTTATAGTGGTATCTTTCTTCCTTCAGTGACCAGGTCATTTAAAAGCTACCTCGACAGATCGGCCTTATTTAAAGCTTTACAGGATCACAAAAAAACCCGCAAGGAAGATTTTAGTCCTGCCAGTTATTTTTATAACCGCGAACCCAACATGACATTTGAGCTGCTCAAATAAATCAATGCTCAAATATCTGCAGAAATCGAGCAAAGAAGTGTCATTGAGGTCTAAAATGCTGGGTTGTTTCAACCCAATTTTGGGTCACATATGGACAAACCCAGCTGTTGGGTTACATTTTTAAATTACATTTTTAACCCAACGTTTGGGTTTGTCCATATTTGACCCAAAATTAGGTTGAAACAACCCAGCATTTTTTTAGAGTGGGGAAAGTGTTGAAGCGTGACCAGATCTGGTATATCTACACAACACAGGTTCCTGACTCTGGGGAATGTGCAGGAAGCAAATCCTCTGCATTCTTCTGATGTATTCAGCAGTTTCCCCAATCAGAGTGCTTTTAACCCATTGGCACACAGCACTCTAAAAAATGTGACCCAAATGTGGGTCAAATATGGACAAACCCAACCGTTGGGTTAAGCATTTTAATTGAAAAATGACCCATATTTGACCCACATTTGGGTTTAAACAACCCAGCATTAGTTAGAGTGATATGCAGAGCAACATCGTTTTTATATTGAGCAAGAGAAACTATCGGCCTTGCTGACCGTGCAGTCATTCAGTCTGAGACTTTCCTCCGCAGGCATGTGATGTCATGTGGTGCTTTATAACAAGTTATCACACTTGAAGTTTTGACAAATCATTACACAGCAAGATTTTAGGTAAAAAATAATATAGGTTATCAATTAGTTCCTCTAAGTGTCCACAATTAAACATTTTGCACCATTTTAACTAATTCATTTAAATGGTCCTGGGGTTATTCTTGAATAATATCCCATGTAGCCTCTCTAAAAATATGAGTTCACAAAAAGAATCCACAAATTATGTTTAAAATATGTACTAGGCCTATTCCATGTCACTCTGTGGGACATATCAACTTCCCGAAGGCGTGTGCCAAAGCCTCACACACTCTCAGTAGTCGGATGGAGGATGGAGGATGGAGGAAGAGCGTCCTCACACACTCTCAGGAGTCGGATGGAGGATGGAGGAAGAGCGTCCTCACACACTCTCAGGAGTCGGATGGAGGAAGAGCGTCCTCACACACTCTCAGGAGTCGGATGGAGGATGGAGGATGGAGGATGAGCGTCCTCACACACTCTCAGGAGTCGGATGGAGGATGGAGGAAGAGCGTCCTCACACACTCTCAGGAGTCGGATGGAGGATGGAGGATGGAGGAAGGAGGAAGGAGGAAGGAGGAAGAGCGTCCTCACACACTCTCAGGAGTCGGATGGAGGATGGAGGAAGAGCGTCCTCACACACTGTCAGGAGTCGGATGGAGGATGAGCGTCCTCACACACTCTCAGGAGTCGGATGGAGGATGGAGGATGGAGGATGAGCGTCCTCACACACTCTTTTAGGAGTCGGATGGAGGAAGAGCGTCCTCACACACTGTCAGGAGTCGGATGGAGGATGAGCGTCCTCACACACTCTCAGGAGTCGGATGGAGGAAGAGCGTCCTCACACACTGTCAGGAGTCGGATGGAGGATGAGCGTCCTCACACACTCTCAGGAGTCGGATGGAGGAAGAGCGTCCTCACACACTCTCAGGAGTCGGATGGAGGAAGAGCGTCCTCACACACTCTCAGGAGTCGGATGGAGGATGGAGGATGGAGGATGTGCGTCCTCACACACTCTCAGGAGTCGGATGGAGGATGGAGGATGGAGGAAGAGCGTCCTCACACACTGTCAGGAGTCGGATGGAGGTTGAGCGTCCTCACACACTGTCAGGAGTCGGATGGAGGATGTGCGTCCTCACACACTCTCAGGAGTCGGATGGAGGATGGAGGATGGAGGAAGAGCGTCCTCACACACTCTCAGGAGTCGGATGGAGGATGGAGGAAGGAGGATGGAGGATGAGCGTCCTCACACACTCTCAGGAGTCGGATGGAGGAAGAGCGTCCTCACACACTCTCAGGAGTCGGATGGAGGATGGAGGATGGAGGAAGAGCGTCCTCACACACTCTCAGGAGTCGGATGGAGGATGGAGGATGGAGGATGAGCGTCCTCACACACTCTCAGGAGTCGGATGGAGGATGGAGGATGGAGGATGAGCGTCCTCACACACTCTCAGGAGTCGGATGGAGGATGGAGGATGGAGGAAGAGCGTCCTCACACACTGTCAGGAGTCGGATGGAGGATGAGCGTCCTCACACACTCTCAGGAGTCGGATGGAGGAAGAGCGTCCTCACACACTGTCAGGAGTCGGATGGAGGATGAGCGTCCTCACACACTCTCAGGAGTCGGATGGAGGAAGAGCGTCCTCACACACTCTCAGGAGTCGGATGGAGGAAGAGCGTCCTCACACACTCTCAGGAGTCGGATGGAGGATGGAGGATGGAGGATGTGCGTCCTCACACACTCTCAGGAGTCGGATGGAGGATGGAGGATGGAGGAAGAGCGTCCTCACACACTGTCAGGAGTCGGATGGAGGATGGAGGATGGAGGATGTGCGTCCTCACACACTCTCAGGAGTCGGATGGAGGATGGAGGATGGAGGATGTGCGTCCTCACACACTCTCAGGAGTCGGATGGAGGAAGGAGGATGGAGGAAGAGCGTCCTCACACACTGTCAGGAGTCGGATGGAGGATGAGCGTCCTCACACACTCTCAGGAGTCGGATGGAGGATGGAGGAAGGAGGATGGAGGATGAGCGTCCTCACACACTCTCAGGAGTCGGATGGAGGAAGAGCGTCCTCACACACTCTCAGGAGTCGGATGGAGGATGGAGGATGGAGGAAGAGCGTCCTCACACACTCTCAGGAGTCGGATGGAGGATGGAGGATGGAGGATGAGCGTCCTCACACACTCTCAGGAGTCGGATGGAGGATGTGCGTCCTCACACACTCTCAGGAGTCGGATGGAGGATGGAGGATGGAGGATGGAGGAAGAGCGTCCTCACACACTGTCAGGAGTCGGATGGAGGATGAGCGTCCTCACACACTCTCAGGAGTCGGATGGAGGATGGAGGAAGGAGGATGGAGGATGAGCGTCCTCACACACTCTCAGGAGTCGGATGGAGGAAGAGCGTCCTCACACACTCTCAGGAGTCGGATGGAGGAAGAGCGTCCTCACACACTCTCAGGAGTCGGATGGAGGATGGAGGATGGAGGATGAGCGTCCTCACACACTCTCAGGAGTCGGATGGAGGATGAGCGTCCTCACACACTCTCAGGAGTCGGATGGAGGATGGAGGATGGAGGATGAGCGTCCTCACACACTCTCAGGAGTCGGATGGAGGAAGAGCGTCCTCACACACTCTCAGGAGTCGGATGGAGGATGAGCGTCCTCACACACTCTCAGGAGTCGGTTGGAGGATGGAGGATGGAGGATGAGCGTCCTCACACACTCTCAGGAGTCGGTTGGAGGATGGAGGATGGAGGAAGAGCGTGTGGGTCAGGGTCTGTCAGACCAACCCGATCTCACGGCAATTCGTACGAATTTTACGAGGTGGCTAATTCGTACCAATTCATACGACCTCACTCGTACGAATTTGTACGTTTTTTGCTAAATCGTACATATTTTACGATTTGCCAAAATCGTATGAATTCATACGAATGACCTACCCCTGACCCCGCCCCTAAACCCAACCGTCACGTGGGTTTAGACAAATCGTACAAATTCGTACGAGTGAGGTCGTACAAATTCGTACGAATTAGCCACCTTTTAATCACTCGTACAAATTCGTACGAATTGGTCGTGAGATAGCGTTGGTCAGACTGTGGAGCTCCGACTAGAGATCTGGCAGGAAACTCTTGTAAATCCACTGAAGGCTGTCGAGATTGAGTTTCTCTCCAGCATTAGCAGATTTCTATTTAATGAATGCTCCTGAAATGTTGTGGTGAGGATCTTTTACTTAGAGCACACACACACATTTTCATTTTATGAACGTGATCCCAACATTTGCTCAGATATCTGAGGATATAACGTATCATATTTCAGTAACTGTACTTTATAATAAAACAATACATGTTGGTCTGTGTTTTATGATCTGCATATATGCTGGAATATAATAACCCATGTTTGTCAGCAACTGGTTCAAGAAAACTAAACGATGGATAAACTGAATATGAATTTCAAGAGAAGGCTATCAATACACTGTGTATGAATTGTAAAGTACAAGCTATTTTACAGGACTCTCTGACACTGCATGTATTGATGAACTGATTTAGGAACAGAAGTATATCATCTGTTATATTCTGTAGTGAGTCTTCCTGAGGCTGTAATAATCATATTGATGATCATGTTGTATTGTGTAGTTGCCGCACAGGTGTGTCCAGTATCTGTCTATCAATGACAACATAAATCTGATACACTCACACAGGAATCCATCATTAACTTTCCACACCTTTAAAATAATCTACAATATTTGTGGCCTTTTAGTTCTTTTCCAAAAGTACAACAATAGTCCCTCTTTATGTATATCTAGACAACTGTTGATGCTTAAGTATATTTACAGAATAACATTCACATTATTCTGTAACACGTGACTCTTGTTTCGGAAGCGTGCCAAGATATTATAATTGATTCTGTTATAAAGTCTAAAGCTTCTAAGTTTCTCAGTTTAATTGATAACGTGAGCAGTGTGTCTGTAGGTATGGGAATGCCCTGTGGCGAATGATCTCTGAGGGAAGCAGATCCATCAATCGCTCGCTGGTTTTCTGTTTTCTGCAACCGGTTGACGTAAAGTGACTTCTTGAAAACAAAAGGAAGTCGATTGCGGTTTTGAGCTTTCATCTATTAAAGTTCCCACAGATGTTTTGCATGAGAGGGGGAGTGTTTCTGAGTCCAGGGAAGCTGATTGGAGCAGAAAGCGGCAAATAAGATGGACGTGAACTAAAGAAATAACTTCACTCGTCTAAACGTGTAATATAAACAGGCGAGCTGTGCTGTGAAGAGTTCTCGCGATCACTGACACGCTAGGGGTTTTTCATTCCTTCAACAACTGTATGCAAAACACACACACACACACACACACACACACACACACACACACACTGTGTAGGACACCATAGAGTTTTTTCATGGCGGTATCCAAGCCAAACAAAGGTTAATTTTATTATTCAGAAACTTAATTTAGCCTGGAATGGCTTTATTAAATCTTGGCTACACTAAACAGAACATAAGAGCCTCTTTACGGGAGATATCAAAATAAAGGTGTTGATATTCTACAAAACACGCAATTGCAACACAGACACATGGAAATTCCTAACCGTTTTTATTAAATTGGGGACACATTCGTATACGATCATTCCTGGGTTTTGTATCTGATCACATCGTATGAAATCGTACAGATAGTTCGTAAAATAGTGAGATTTTAGGAGATCTGGAGATTTAGCCTCAGTTGTGTTGTGCTACATATCGGGCAACTGGAGCAAATTTTAACGCGACAATTTAAGAAAATGATGATGATAAAGAAAGAGAATGGGAAGCGATAATTTAGCACACTCCAATTAAAGGTCTTGTTGAGGAAAAAAAATAAGAAATTTCTTTAGTTCTCCAGTTAAATCACTATCATTATTATTAATAGCTTCTCTATTTAAATTAGATGCTTGCTTTAAAAATCGGGCCTATCGCGTGTGATGTTCAAATGTCTACTTTTAAGCAATACTTTCTCTTTTCCTCCGTGCTGTCTGTGGATCTCGTGCCTGTCTCTAATGATAAACAGTGGAAGCGCGGACAAAGATAAGCACGACAGTTTTACATCCCATATAACAATGATTTTGGGGAAACTTGCGTGGACTAAATGAATGAATACGTTCTGTTTAGTGCTTCCCAGCTCAGATTAATTTATGGACCTTTCAGCATATCCACCTGTATATGTGGGTTTATGACACGTCATAATTGTGTTTGACTCTCCAATCAAAACAAACAAATTCATACTTTCTCTGATTTCGCCGTATTCAAACACCAGAGCGCCATTCAGCAAACCAATTAAAATCCGATTAGGAAACATTTTGCTTTTCAGACCGAGGCAGCGAAGAGCCCGTGACCTCTCCGCACCGGGTCACGAACTAATAAGATCCATGGCCCACAAAGAGGCTTCACAAATGTCCTCGGAGACCGACTGTGGCCTATGCACCTTTGACATACATAGGACATTAATTGGTCGCGGTATTAACGAGGAAGGTGGGATATTCCAGTTAATTAGTCGCGATTGGATAAGGGTGAACATTATATGGTTCGTCCGGTTGTTGGGGATCATCTTTTGTGTGTGTTAAATGAGAAGTGAGTATCGCTGTGCCTGTGTACAGTGTGCTTCTGTGAACTGGCGACAGCTCGAGTCCATGATGGGAAAAACGCAAATCACAGGACCTCATTATCTCATTTTTATCGCCATCTTTTGGGAGCAAGCCTTAATCAAACGTGGCACCAAACTCTCTCTCTCTCTCTCTCTCTCTCTCTCTCTCTCTCTCTCTCTCTCTCTCTCTCTCTCTCTCTCTCTCTCTCTCTCTCTCTCACACACACACACACACACACACACACACACACACACACACAGGCTGAGTAAACAGTGCACAGAGATCAGTAAACGAGAGTGTCTGCGGCATATTCTGTTTAGAGTCCATAAAGATGAACGAGGAGCAGTTAACAGCGTGATTGTGTAATCCAGTATAACTTCTAAAATACATTAGGGTGTTGGTAATGGTTTGCTGTATATAGTCGTAAACTAGTTGCTGTTAAAACTGCTTCTCTAAAAAATGGAGCTAATTTCAAATGTCGCTGTTGCTGTCCGCCTTCAGAAATTAAGATTCTAGTCTAATAATGAATAAATAATACAATGAACGCACAATAAATAATGCACACATTTAGGCAGTTAATGCCAGCTAACCCAACACAGCAGCCCATTACCTTCAACTTCTGACTTTATTACAGCGTCTCGACAGCAGTCTGGATATTGCATCAGCAAACAAGCAACACATTTTAATGATCATCTCAGATCCCTACCCTGCAGATATGAGTCCTGCAATCAAAAAGCAAAGATTGTCAAAGAGATTTACACCTGTCTGGTTGCCCGTCAGCCCATAGATTAGACTACTGGAGCCAGGTTGTCTGGAACCCGTGAGCTAGTACTTCACCCTAAATCCGGATTAAACACGATAAAATAATCAGCAAAACGCCGCTTTTACATGCCCGATAAAAGCGAACCTCCGCGAACGCAAAACCAACAGCCGAAGTAACTCAGCGGAAATATACAGCGCCAACATGTTCCATATACTTGCCGGTCCCGCGCGTCTGTGCTCTCGCAGGAAAGGGTTTTATGTCATGAGATTATAGACTGCAGTCCGATGCGGGTCACTGGACCCAAGACACTCCCGGTTACTGCGATCATTTCTCAACAAGCCTTTTAAGTTGGCGAGCGAAGGCGTATTATGACAGACTTCCCCGTGTTGCTCTGCAGAGGAAACATTAACATACTAATCTGAGCCAGCATCAATACGGAATATCTTTGATAATGTCGAATATTTTAATCCTAGTTTTTTTTATTTATTTTTATATGGGAATGATGCCATATAAAAGCAATGACAATTTGCATGGAAATTGAGAAACTCTTATTATTAATGTGTACATGTATCTAAACTTTCATGTGCATTCTAAGTCTTCAATATTTACTAGTGTTCATATTCTCATTTTATGGATGTCTGTCGTGTGCTAGGCCTACATGTATTATTATTATTTTTTATCAGTGAAAAATTAGGTTTACAAATCAAAATGTTAACTGTGTATAGGATGTGTATTTGTTTTAGGAGAAATGTACAGTCATCTAGAATGTCGTCGGTTCAAACCTGAAATCATTCAGCGAAGCGAAAGCAATTAACATGATTAAAACGGACTGTGTGATTTACCGCGACTCATGCAGTGCACTTTTAAATATGCATATTTATAAGACAGTTCGAAAAATTAGGGGAAAACGCAAAGATATTGAAGCCTTGGTTTAATAAATTGCACCAAATATTTTTGTTTTGTTTTAACTTGAACATTGTTTGATATATTTACACCCCATTTAGATTCATTCTTTAATTGCTGATATTTCCTTTGCGTGGACCTCAGTTTTAGGTTTCATAAGCTTTATTATTATTATTTTTGTGCTAAACATTTAGGCATCATCCAATTGGAATTAACATGTAAAATCCCATAGTAGTCCAACCTCTGACTGTTAATATTATTATCTTTAAAACGATTTTTCTGCTAGACGTGCCGCCGAAATGATGCCGTGAAAAGCTGGAAATCAGCCGCCGCTCGACCGGGGACATCAACAGGTTTCGGGCATTAAACAGGTTTTTTTGGTCATGTGAAATTCAGTTTTGCATTATTGTCTCGGCCTGCATTTAAACCGATCCTGGCAGTGACAGATGACTGGAAAACTGGGATTCATTCAGGACAACTACAACTTCAGACTTTAATCGGACTTTGCGGTTATAGGCCTATTTAACGCATCAATAAATAAATTAAAATAATCGCCATTCATTTATATTTACATTTACCATTACTTTTTATCCAAAGCGACTTACAACTGAGGACTACAGCAAGCGAGTCATCGTGAAGAGGCAAAAATAACGCAAGAAGTGCTCAAAATACACAGATCAGGCATTGCTCAGAGTCGCAGAAGCCAGACAGGGGAGGATTAAAGGAAAGGTTTTTTTTAATTATTATTTTCATTATTATTACATTCATTCATTCATTCATTCATTCATTCATTCATTCATTCATTCATACAGTCGCATATGCAACACCGATGTTCTGGAAATCCTTAAAAAATAGTCATAAAAATTACAACTAGGCTAATTGAATTAATTCTAATCCGAAGTTCCCGTCTATGATTTAATTTATTTTATAATGTTTTCATTGTTTAATTTCAGTTCTGTAAACACTGCTGTCCGCTTTACATTTAGAAATGCATAACTGAAATGAGTTACAACTGAATGCAATTAATAGCATAGGCCTAGCTACGTCACTACATACAAAATGTTGATTTGTTCTGTAAATTGGGTCAATAGATATACAATCAAACTTTATCACACCCATCCTCCATGCACTCTTCAACATTATTATAATAACTCTCTGCATCATCATAATATCATAATAGCGTAATAATAATAGCATAATATCATAATAGCGTATCTGTATTTCCAGTGTCTCGGAGACTCGAGGTTACATAAACCACATGCCTGTGTGACCAGAAACACGATCCAGACATCATTCTTGAAGCTTG
>NC_136878.1:47862767-47950267 GCF_949152265.1 Phoxinus phoxinus | reverse complement strand
AGTAAAATACAGTAAAGTTAAGTAAAGTAAAATACAGTAAAGTATAGTAAAGTATAGTAAAGTAAAGTAAACTTTGTTAAAGTACAGTACAGAAAAGTAAAGTAAAATACAGTAAAGTAAAATAAACTACAGTAAAGTAAAGTACAGTAAAGTAAACTGCAGTAAAATACAGTAAAGTAAAGTAAAATACAGTAAAGTAAAGTAAAGTAAAATACAGTAAAGTAAAGTAAAGTAAAGTAAAATACAGTAAAGTAAAGTAAAGTAAAGTAAAGTACAGTAAAGTAAAGTAAAGTAAAATACAGTAAAGTAAAGTAAAGTAAAATACAGTAAAGTAAAGTAAAGTAAAGTAAAGTAAAATACAGTAAAGTAAAGTAAAGTAAAGTAAAATACAGTAAAGTAAAGTAAAGTAAAGTAAAGTAAAATACAGTAAAGTAAAGTAAAGTACAGTAAAGTAAAGTAAAGTAAAATACAGTAAAGTAAAATACAGTAAAGTAAAATACAGTAAAGTAAAGTACAGTAAAGTAAAGTAAAGTAAAATACAGTAAAGTAAAGTAAAGTAAAATACAGTAAAGTAAAGTAAAGTAAAGTAAAGTAAAATACAGTAAAGTAAAGTAAAGTAAAGTAAAATACAGTAAAGTAAAGTAAAGTAAAGTAAAGTAAAATACAGTAAAGTAAAGTAAAGTACAGTAAAGTAAAGTAAAGTAAAATACAGTAAAGTAAAATACAGTAAAGTAAAATACAGTAAAGTAAAGTACAGTAAAGTAAAGTAAAGTAAAGTAAAGTAAAGTAAAGTAAAGTAAAGTAAAGTAAGATATTAGATCGTTCCTCTGCTGAGGTGGCGACAGCGTCGTGATATAATGTCCAGATGTGACTCAGTCGATGTTATGTCGTATATTATCGGGCAGCATATGGTCTCCATCAGATTCAGATATGAATGTCCGGCTTCATTAATGCACAGACGCGTCTCTGGACAGAAGCACATCTGCTGCTCGGGGCTTCCAGAGCCGATGGTCCACGCTTCACACGGACAAGAGAAGCGGCTCCAGAGAAATGCTTTATTCAGCGCAGAGTAACTCCATCACAGAGTTCACCGGTAGACCAAGACCACGGGTCATGTGGGAAACATGCTTTTAATGCAACAGATTCCAAACCTTTTGCAGACCTTTTACAAATAAAAGAATTATAAATGTGTGATTTGGACTTTCCCATCAAGAAAAGCGTAACTGTTCATTTCTGAGAAGATAAATGCTGTTCTTTTGAACTTTCTATTTATCAGAGAATCCTGAAAAAAAAAATATGTTCACTAAAATATGAACTGTTCTCAACACTGATAATAATCATAAATGTGTCTTGAGCATCAGATCATCATATTATACTGACTTCTGGAGGATCATGTGACACTGAAGACTGGAGTAATTCAGCTTTGATCACAGGAATAAATTACATTTTACTGTATATTATATATACGCTTATTTTAAATAGTAAAAATATTTCAAAATTTGTATTGTATTTATAATCAAATAAATGCAGCCGTGGAGAGACTCTCTCAGAGACATTAACAAACTATAGATCCACGACTATTGAGTTTAAATGTGTTGTTTAAATGCTTGCTAAATGTTAGAAATGCATGTTTAACAGTACGCCACGAACTCCAGATCTCAGCAGGACCGCGGTGTTGTACTTCTCCGCTTCTCTAAAAAGGTTAGTTCGAGGCTGGAAAGCAATCCCTGTAAGAGTCCCGCTGCCCTGACTCAGCAGACGGAGACTAACCAGATAAATGTGTCAGCGACACAGAAGAAACGTCTCCAGTAAATCAGCAGAACGGCATCTCTACAGGATCTGAAGCCGGCGGAGTGACGGCCGGTTCTGCTCGTCTGGCGTACGGTTATTGAGCACATGATCGATGGGTCGAGTCTTCAGCAGAGAGCTCAACGCAGGCTTTTTATAATGATTGGATGTGTTGTGACTCGAGCTCTTAATGATCCGAGCGTGTCTGTCCGCCGTCCTGATAAACCACTTTAATATTCACAGTTGACATGCTTTTAATAGTCGGTCTAATACCGCTGTCCTCCGAAAGCTGCGGTCCTCGCCGTCTCCGATGCCGCGCGGCCACTGGATCTCAGGGAAGATAGTCGCATCGAGAAGCTCCGGCAGAGATATGGGATTTATATCAGATTTACAGGATTTCAAACATCTCAAAGACTTTTAGTATCATTGAGTTTTTCAGTTGATCACTTTATCTGAAGGTGTCCTTGTTACAGTGTAATAATACATTAATTAATAATAATCTACATGCACTTATTAAATGGATAAGGATTAAAGTTGGGTTTACTGGCATGTAATTATGCATAATTACACTCTAAAAAATGCTGGGCTATTTTAACACAATTTTGGGTCAAATATGGACAAACCGTTGGGTTACATTTATAAATTACCTTTTTAACCCAACGTTTGGGTTTGTCCATATTTTACCCTAAGTTGGGTTGAAACAACCCAGCATTTTTTAGAGTGTAGTTATTACTGTACAAACTATATGTGGACTGTAAAATAAAAAAAAAAATTTTTTTTTATATTATAGGAATTTTTATTCCTTTTTATGTCAGATTGAGTTTTAGTTATTTATCAATTTAATGAAGATGAGTTGCTTTACTCAAATAAGTTTAACTTTACTTAAAGCTTTTATATACAGTGTAATGCATGTACAAGTGCTTTAAAGCAGATACACCTTATAACTCAGTTATAATACATTACTTATCAATCCATTGTTGCCAAAAAAAGCAACGACCAAACAAAAAGAGTGGCTTTGATTCTCATTGGACAGATGATCTAGAACGCCTGTGATTAAAAGCATCTCGATGCGAGTGATTAGCCGAAGTGTGGTGTGTCGCGACGCCCGTCCCGCGGCCGCTAACCGTGTTTGTCATGTTATCACGTTAGCCCGTGGAAGCGCCGGGACACGGACACACACTCAGACCGTTCACTTCCTAAAGACATCTGTTCATTAATCCACTTTCTGCCCACTTCAGCAGCTCTGACCTTTCATCGGATGCCAAGCCGCTGAGTAAAAGAACACGGTCCCGCAGCGGCTAATGGAGTTACTGTAATGCAAGAGTGAAACTGAATTGGGACCAAGATGGCCACCGCTCTCGTGAAGCGAATGCACACAATCTAATTGCTATTGACATTCTCGTCTCGCAGGAAATTTGACATCTAAGGGCAAACAATTCTATTTAGTCGCCTGAATACTCTCAATGCGCGGCTCTGTCGGGCTCTCGCGTATGCTCTCGTGCGGCAATCGATCCTAATCTGATTCAGGACAAGGAGCAGAACAACCAGAATAAAATCAAAAGCTCTGTTGGGGCAGATGAGCGAGGAGAACAATCGTGCTGGTGGACGGCAGAGGACCAGTGCTGTGAATGCAGGACTCCTGAAGCCGCTCAAAGAAATCTGCAGCTCAGCTAAAAGCGCTTCTCATTCCCTGAGAGCGTTCCTTCCCTCGTTCCTCCCGCCGTTCCTCCGTCCGCTGCGCCGGCCTCGCCTGATTTCATTAGCCTCACTCCCGGGAGAACACGTCTCATGCTCTGTGAGAGTGGACCATCCTCACAATGAAGTCCATCACAGGAGAGAGAGCATGTGTGAGAGACGACAGACCTGACAGATTGAAGTGGCCCTTACAAACTCTCTGTGGTCATGTGTGTGTGTGTGTGTGTGTGTGTGTGTGTGTGTGTGTGTGTGTGTGTTTCTGTCAGTCGGAGAGTGTTTGTGTTGGTCAGTCCATGACACACTGGGTTAAAAACAACACAATTTACTCGAGGTCTGGGTAAATAAAGGACAGAACACATGTTGGGTTAATTTTACCCAGCAAATTAGATTGTTTATTTAACCCAGCACTGGGTTGATTCATTTTTACTATAGTAGCTATTTGTTTTTTTACCTCATACATGAATTGTTGTTTACAGATGAACTGAAATCCTCTAAACTTAAAAAAATAATAATACTCCACACAACCACTGGTTTGCATAATAATTTCTTTATATTTTTATCATATTTTACAGTATAGTATATTTTATATAGATTTTAAATATAAATTGACTACATTTACGCTCAATTAACAAATATTAAATAAAAATTAAACATTTATAAGTAATTTGAGTGTAATGGCCGAGTCTCTGTTGTGCCGTTTCCACCTTAACGCACTGGATCTCGTGAGCTTGTGTCGTGTTCAGCGGAGGAACTGTCACACTAGACGCCATGAAACTCAAAAACTACCCAAACAGTGGGTTGTTACGTCTGACCCAGGATCTGGGTAACACAAACACTACCCAAACACTGGGTTGTTACGTCTGACCCAGGATCTGGGTAACACAAAAACTACCCAAACACTGGGTTGTTACGTCTGACCCAGGATATGGGTTACTCAAAAACTACCCAAACACTGGGTTGTTACGTCTGACCTAGGATATGGGTTACACAAAAACTACCCAAACACTGGGTTGTTACGTCTGACCTAGGATATGGGTTACACAAAAACTACCCAAACACTGGGTTGTTACGTCTGACCCAGGATCTGGGTAACACAAAAACTACCCAAACACTGGGTTGTTACGTCTGACCCAGGATATGGGTTACTCAAAAACTACCCAAACACTGGGTTGTTACGTCTGACCCAGGATATGGGTTACTCAAAAACTACCCAAACACTGGGTTGTTACGTCTGACCCAGGATCTGGGTAACACAAAAACTACCCAAACACTGGGTAGTTACGTCTGACCCAGGATCTGGGTTACACAAAAACTACCCAAACACTGGGTTGTTACGTCTGACCCAGGATATGGGTTACTCAAAAACTACCCAAACACTGGGTTGTTACGTCTGACCCAGGATCTAGGTAACACAAAAACTACCCAAACACTGGGTTGTTACGTCTGACCTAGGATATGGGTTACACAAAAACTACCCAAACACTGGGTTGTTACGTCTGACCTAGGATATGGGTTACACAAAAACTACCCAAACACTGGGTTGTTACGTCTGACCCAGGATCTGGGTAACACAAAAACTACCCAAACACTGGGTTGTTACGTCTGACCCAGGATATGGGTTACTCAAAAACTACCCAAACACTGGGTTGTTACGTCTGACCCAGGATCTGGGTAACACAAAAACTACCCAAACACTGGGTTGTTACGTCTGACCCAGGATCTGGGTAACACAAAAACTACCCAAACACTGGGTTGTTACGTCTGACCCAGGATCTGGGTTACTCAAAAACTACCCAAACACTGGGTTGTTACGTCTGACCCAGGATCTGGGTAACACAAAAACTACCCAAACACTGGGTTGTTACGTCTGACCCAGGATCTGGGTAACACAAAAACTACCCAAACACTGGGTTGTTACGTCTGACCCAAGATCTGGGTTACTCAAAAACTACCCAAACACTGGGTTGTTACGTCTGACCCAGGATCTGGGTTACACAAAAACTACTCAAACACTGGGTTGTTACGTCTGACCCAGGATCTGGGTAACACAAAAACTACCCAAACACTGGGTTGGTACGTCTGACCCAGGATCTGGGCAACACAAAAACTATCCAAACACTGGGTTGTTACGTCTGACCCAGGATCTGGGTTACACAAAAACTACTCAAACACTGGGTTGTTACGTCTGACCCAGGATCTGGGTAAAACAAAAACTACTGAAACACTGAGTTGTTACGTCTGACCCAGGATCTGGGTTACACAAAAACTACCCAAACACTGGGTTGGTACGTCTGACCCAGGATCTGGGTAACATGAAAAGTACCCAAACACTGGGTTGTTATGTCTGACCCAGGATCTGGGTAACATGAAAAGTACCCAAACATTGGGTTGTTATGTCTGACCCAGGATCTGGGTAACATGAAAAGTACCCAAACACTGGGTTGTTACGTCTGACCCAGGATCTGGGTAACATGAAAACTACCCAAACACTGGGTTGTTATGTCTGACCCAGGATCTGGGTAACATGAAAAGTACCCAAACACTGGGTTGTTACGTCTGACCCAGGATCTGGGTAACATGAAAACTACCCAAACACTGGGTTGTTACGTCTGACCCAGGATCTGGGTTACACAAATCTACCCAAACACTGGGTTGTTACGTCTGACCCAGGATCTGGGTAACATGAAAACTACCCAAACACTGAAGAAATAACCCAAAATTGACCCATAAGGCTCAACCCAGGATTTGGGTAGAAAAAATAACCCAAGATTGTTTTAGAGAGTATGCGGGGTCTACTGTAAGTAAGCTGTTTGCTGTATCCACTTTGCTCTGTTTGTTCGAGCGTTCGGACCAGCCGATACTGCATTCAGCACACTCTTATAAATACAGCATCGATGTAGATTCTCTAACATGACCACACACGTTCTTCATGGTGGGAAGAGGTTCTCCAGATGATTAGGAAAGAAGTGAATGGTTATTTTAAGGACTGATCAAAGGTTTGGGAACCAGAACCGGCCCACATCGGGTCTCCTGAGACATCAGAACTCTCTCTGACAGATCACTGTCTGGCTTTTCCTTTAATACTTCATATATTTTTTTATATTTATAGCTTATATTTCAGTTTTACTTTTATTTACTTTAGTATTTCACCTTAAAAGTATTTATTTCAGATATTTCATAATATCTCGCAAATTTTTTCTCATTTATATTTTATTTTAAGTTTTCGTGGTTTTGTTATGTATATAGGGTTAGGGTGTATAATATATATATAAAATATTTTTATTTCATTTGTTTTAGTTATTTTAGTGTTTCTCCTTAAATTTGTTTCAATGAGTTTTTTTCACCTAATACAACATTTCTTTGGTTATTTTTCCAACCACTGAATGAACGATTTTTAGCAGTTTTAGCTTTTGTTAACAATAATTAGTAATTCAATTTCAGATAATAATGTGTGTAAATATATTCTGCAGTGACAGTAAATGTGTGGTGATCTCTGAGGGTTGGTGTGTGTTAGCCCACAGCAGAGAGCCACACACACACACACACACACACACGCTGAGATCTCTGGTCAGGGCTTCTGAAGCGCCCGAGGTCACGGCGCTCTCGCTGATGGCCTGATTTACACCGGTTGAAACGCAGGGCTCGCGTCTCCTCCGTGTTGATCAGTGCTGCAGATAGACGTCCATAAACGTGTGTGTCGTGGCCCGTGGCGCTGTCTGCTCGGAGACTGATGTTATCATGAGATGTGCTCACATTCCTCCTGTGGGCTATTGACCGGACCAGGGCCTGCTCCCCGGTCTCAGCATTTAGCATGTTAATGAGACGTCTAGCCAGTGCAAGGAGACAGTGGAGGATCTGGAGGAGCGTAATGAGATTAGGAACAGTGGACGAGATGCTTGAGAAACCATGGAGTCACCGAGGACACAATAACAGAGCGGCTTCTGTGACACTACATGTTTACAGCCACGCTTCCCTCACACACACACACACACACACACACACACACACACACACTCACACACACACACACGCACACGCACACGCACACGCACACACACACACACACACACACACACACACACACACACACACACACACACACACTCACACACACACACCCACACACACACACACACACACACACACACACACACACACACTCACACACACACACACACACACACACACACACACACACACACACACACACACTGAAACCCGAAGACATTGATCCGGACTGATCCGTGAGCAAGAATGCGATCTGAAGTCAGTGTGTCAGTGATCTACATGTTGACAGTTCTCTGATGTGTGTTATCGGCGTCTAAAGGCTGTTCAGAATAGAGTTCAGTCTCTTTGCTGATCAAACTGAGTGAAAGCAAACAACACAATCATTGCATTGACTTTGCAGCTGGACTTTAAAGTGGACTCAAACCTCTTGGTATTTAGTCTTCTAGTCCACATCACATTCTCACGGTGGATTTCAGGAACACAATGAATTGGAATAGAACTAATAATAAATGTTTATATTATTTCCTTTATAAAAATACATACAGTTGGTTTGAAGAGTTGTGCTTCACTGTAAAACTATACCAGAATCTATTTAAAAGTTTACTTCAAACACTCTAAAAAATGCTGGGTTGTTTCAACCCAATATTTGGGGTAAAATATGGACAAACCCAGCCATTGGGTTAAATTTTTAAATTACATTTTTAACCCAACGTTTTGAAACAACCCAGCATTTTTTAGAGTGATATTTATTGATATATTGCTTGAGACTTACTGATATAAAATTATAATACACTTTATTTGCACAATGCACATTTATTAATATTAAGCCTAAAATGTGTTTTAAAATCATTATTGTATGATCTCTGTATAATATCAATCTTTATTTGCAAGATATTTAAAGTGAACATAAAGTATTCTTGCAATGGTTCCACTTTATCAAGCTAAACTTCATTATATCTTTAGTTGAACTTCTGCACAATCAAAGTGCATTAAGTACAAAATTAGTTATTAAAAAGTGTATTAAGTACATAAATATGTAAATTTGTAGTATACTTAGCATAAAATTAATGTATTTCAATTACATTTTAGTATTTTTTTTAAACTAGGGTTCTTAGAGCGATTATTGAAGCTTTAAAGTTTTTACATCTTTGAAAATAAACAAAAGTTTGTACCACAAAATGAATTTTTTTTCTTATAAACATTTTTTACTTAATATTAATTACTCTCTTTTTTAAACGCACAGACTCAGACTTCTGCTCAGTGTAAGATGTTTTACTGACACTTCTCCACAGAATGTGTGTGTAGATGTGTGTGTAGATCTGTGTGTAGATGTGTGTGTAGATGTGTGTGTAGATCTGTGTGTAGATGTGTGTAGATGTGTGTGTAGATCTGTGTGTAGATGTGTGTGTAGATCTGTGTGTAGATCTGTGTGTAGATGTGTGTGTAGATGTGTGTGTAGATCTGTGTGTAGATGTGTGTGTAGATGTGTGTGTAGATCTGTGTGTAGATGTGTGTGTAGATGTGTGTGCACGTGATTTCCTCAAAACACACGAAACATAAACATACATTACAATAAAGTATTAGCCACTATATTATTATAATCATAATAACATCCAAATAAATAACGTCAATAATACATATTAGTAAGAACATGCAGATAAAAATGACGAGGTTCTCTCAAAGTCAGGAACTTTGAGCGATCTTCGTTTGTTCAAAGTTATACCCTAACGTTCGTCTAACATGTTTTAAATATTGCTTGTTTCAGAACGTTCATTCAAAAGTAACATTATAATGTTTGAAGAATGATACAATGTAATGTTCACATAACCAAGAAGAAACATTTTTAAAACGTTTTGAACTTTTAGAAAACATTCCATGAAACATTCCTAGAACATATTTTTGTTTTCTGGGAAGGCTTCAGAAATATGTGATTCTGTTATTATTATTGGTTGGTAAATAATCCTTTTATTGAACGGCTAGAAACGGAAGGAACATGAAGTGTGTTCAGACGTCAGAATATGAAAATGAATAGCGCACGATTAATAAAGTCTGATGTTTAGCAGGAGATTCTGGTGATGGCAACAAACTCTGATGAATAATGAGGAGATCGCTTCACGCAGAATAACACACACTTCAGATCGCTGGGTTTAGCATTAGCATGTGCTAACACAAGTTAAATCAGTTTAGCGTTCCCTCCTTCATTGATAGCTTTATTCATGACCCACACAACAGAGAATCTCCTCCAAAGCCTCCACATCGGACTCAGTGTGTAACACTATCTCTCCCGCTGTCCTAGAAAGGCTCAAATGATTCCCTTTTTGAAATATGATGAATCAAATATGCTCTATGGCAATTTTGTTTCCCAGGATGGTTAACACAGCTGTCCGGAGCTCACTCCGCCATCTGGATAACACGCCACGGAGAAGATGATAATGCACTTTATGATGAGGGAGGACGAAACCTTTGACCTTCACAGCCCTTTGACCTCCGCGGGCAGCATTCAGCGGCTCTATGAGCAGCATATGCTTTCGGCCGATATCTTAAAGAAATTTATAACCAGAGCTTTGTCGATAAGGTCCCAGTGGACTGTGGAAACAAAACTACGTCTACATTAACCCGGATACATTTGAGATTCATCTCCGTCCACACTAGTGTTTACTGGCGTCTCAGTGTGGAGGAGAAACGCCTGAGAACGCTAAATCCACCTTTACCGCGCGTGCGTACACCTCACAGAAGCTGAGATCATACAGACGGACACATAATAATAAAGTGAACGCGCGATTCTTCCACAGGATCATTTTATTCATCAGAATATCTCAGCATTCACTGATCGTCCAGCTCGCTCTCTCTCAATATTGGTCTGAACGCTAAACCTGCTCATGTGTCTCCGCAGGACAGCACATGTGTGTGAATTGTCATGTGTGCAGGACTGTGATGTGAAGAGTGTGTGAAGAACCTGGTTACCAGAACCAGGAAGTATGACCATATTAGCCCCGTTCTGTCAACACTGCATTGGCTGCCTATTAAACATCGTATAAATGTTCAAATATTGCTGATCACTTACAAAGCACTAAATGGTTTATCTCCGCAGTACTTGAGCGAGCTCTTAACGCATTATAGTCCTTCACGTCTACTGCCATCTCAAAACTCCAGCCAGTTAATAATACCTAGAATATCAAAATCGACTGCTGGCGGTAGATCCTTTTCCTATTTAGCACCAAAACTCTGGAACAGTCTTCCTACCATTGTCCGGGAAGCAGACACACTCTGTCAGTTCAAATCTAGACTAAAAACACATCTCTTCGGCCTAGCATTCACATAACACATTATAGACTTATATAACTCAATGTTAGGCTGCATAGTTTAGAACAGCCGGGACCGGGAACACTTCCCGTAAATCCTGATGTACTTGGTACATCATAAGAAGGATGGCGTCTACGCTAATATTAGTCTCTCTGTCTATCCCGAGGTTTACCGCTGTCCACCGGAACCAGACCGTATCCAGATCTGATGAAGGACCAGCGCCAGGACACGACGACGCCGCTGACCTGAAGTGTCCACCAGTCTCTCCTCCTCTCCACTCCGACTTCAACCAACCGGAACTGGACAAATACTCTGATTCATTCTGAACTTCATACACTGTTCACTCATTGGCCAGAGGAGAACTGGCCCCCGACTGAGCCTGGGTTCTCCAAGGTTTTTTTCTCCATTCTGTCCCTGATGGAGTTTTGGTTCCTTGCCGCTGTTGCCTTGCCTTCTGGCTTACTTAGTTGGGGACATTTAATATTCAACAATATTATAGATCTGCCTTAAAGGTGGACGATGATGAAATAGTTTTTTGTATTATTTTCATGTTATCACTGTGAAGCTGCTTTGATACAATCTGTATTGTAAAAAGCGCTATATAAATAAAGGTGACTTGTGAAGGAACATATTCAGCATCAGTGTGAAAGTGAACAGCACATCACCGGCACAACACCGCTATAAACATCAATATCTATTGGTACGACATGCGTCACATGACTAAACTTACGCCACCAGTTTTAATCTCGTCAGTTCTCACAGTCCACACTACAGATGTACAGATGCGGTTTATGATGTCTCCACGTTGGAGAGCGTCTTCAAACAGCTTCATATTCATTAATAAAAACGCTCTCAGTGTGAACAGAAGAGAAACGGAGAGAAGAAATGCTTTTCAAGCGAACCGGATTATTGTGACGAGGCGTAAGTCTGTCTGCCGTTTCTTGCAGATTACCATCGTTGTTTGTTTGCTGTAAATGATCAGCGATGCAGTCGAAGCGTAACCAGACATGTATAATCTCACAGACGGACCAGTAGCTGAGGAGACCAGTGTTCAGGTCCAGTGTGACGGACCAGTAGCTGAGGAGACCAGTGTTCAGGTCCAGTGTGACGGACCAGTAGCTGAGGAGACCAGTGTTCAGGTCCAGTGTGACGGACCAGTAGCTGAGGAGACCAGTGTTCAGGTCCAGTGTGACAGACCAGTAGCTGAGGTGACCAGTGTTCAGGTCCAGTGTGACGGACCAGTAGCTGAGGAGACCAGTGTTCAGGTCCAATGTGACTGACCAGTAGCTGAGGAGACCAGTGTTCAGGTCCAATGTGACTGACCAGTAGCTGAGGAGACCAGTGTTCAGGTCCAGTGTGACGGACCAGTAGCTGAGGAGACCAGTGTTCAGGTCCAGTGTGACGGACCAGTAGCTGAGGAGACCAGTGTTCAGGTCCAGTGTGACAGACCAGTAGCTGAGGAGACCAGTGTTCAGGTCCAGTGTGACGGACCAGTAGCTGAGGAGACCAGTGTTCAGGTCCAGTGTGACGGACCAGTAGCTGAGGAGACCAGTGTTCAGGTCCAGTGTGACAGACCAGTAGCTGAGGAGACCAGTGTTCAGGTCCAGTGTGACAGACCAGTAGCTGAGGAGACCAGTGTTCAGGTCCAGTGTGACGGACCAGTAGCTGAGGAGACCAGTGTTCAGGTCCAGTGTGACGGACCAGTAGCTGAGGAGACCAGTGTTCAGGTCCAGTGTGACGGACCAGTAGCTGAGGAGACCAGTGTTCAGGTCCAGTGTGACGGACCAGTAGCTGAGGAGACCAGTGTTCAGGTCCAGTGTGACGGACCAGTAGCTGAGGAGACCAGTGTTCAGGTCCAGTGTGACGGACCAGTAGCTTTTTAACTTTTTGCTTCCTATTGAGTGCCTGGACTTGGATTTTTTTCCAATTCTTCTGTAACATTCCACAATGTTTGAAGAATGTTACTAATGTTCCCTTAATGTTCACATAACCAAGAAAAAATGTTTAAACATTTAAAGTCTCCCTGTAGTCAATACTTTTATCCCTTAAAACTCATCTTTGATCATCAAAATGACATATTTAAAAGTTTTTATTTAAAAATATCTTGAATGTAACTCGACACCCTTGCCTCATTTAGTATTCGCGGTTCTATGGATATGCAAATGAGCCCCGCCTCCACTCACTCACTCACTCAGAGATCCACTGGTGAACGAACACACGTTGATCTGATTGGTCAAGGTAGTGTGTGACGTCAGAAACACCAGCGATTTCAAACCGTGTTTTTGAGACTGTCTTTGGTTCTCTGCAGTTTTAAGCAGAAAATACTCAGCAATGCTGTCCACTTATGAACTTACACATGGTGTGTGTTAAAGCAGATTAATAACTCCACATACACACATAAACTACATTAAAAGATGGATGTAGCTAATGGTTAGAGAGTCAGCAACATAGTGTCGGCCCAGATCCGGCCCACGTGTGTGTGTGTGTGTGTGTGTGTGTGTGTGTGTTCACTTTCACTTAATATAGAACTGGAGGAATATTGTCAAACAGGAGGTGGAGGAATGAACAGAAAGCGGCTCATTTTTATTGGTTATTATGCAGCACTCTATAAGTGCGGATTGGCCAATAAGCATCTTTCTCCACAACATAACCCAGCAAGAAAATGTGTGTTTAAAAGACGACTAATAGAGTCCAAACACAGACGTCTAAAACAAGGCAAAGTCTCCGTGCCGCTGCTGTGAATAACACACATGGACATCCGAGGACAAGAGCACATATGCACTCTTCTAAGTGCTGCTTTATTATCTAGAAACACTAAAAACATAGATACAATCCCAGACAGGCAGAAACATATTGCCGGCCCACATGTTGGACACGTGGAATCCACAGGACCAGACCTGTCATTCCCAGCATGCAAGAGTTCACTGGAACTGTGGTTTGGAGAGATGTTGATGACGACAGAACTGTGGTTTGGAGAGATGTTGATGACGAGAACATGCTGTGGTGAAGAGGTCAGGATGCTGAAGTTGAGTTGACTGATGTGAAGCTGGGACTGGAGAACGTACACACCCTCACCTGTAAACACCAGATGCATGCGCACACAACCCCCTCCGGAATGAAGTTCCTGCATTAAAATCCATTACCACACAGCGATGTTGAAGACTCTTTCATGTCACCCGTCCACTGCAGTGGCCATTGACCTGGAGACCTCGGAGTCCTGACCTCTGACCTGTGATCCTGACCTCTTGTTCCTCGGCCCGGCTCTACCTGCCAGACACCTGCTCTGAGAAATGAAAGATTGGGGAATGTGTCTCCGGGGACTCCTTCCATCCCGCAGACAACAGGCGCACAGTCCCGCGTCTCAATGGGGCTCGAGTGGGCCGGGAAACCAATCTCCCTAATTATCTATTGAAAGAACATTCTTTTTCCTTTCAGAGTCATTACCCCGCTTCAATCGCTGAGCAGGAACATACAGGAGCAAAGACAGCAGACAGGAGAAAAGCTTGCTGATTTCCACCAAGGTTAATTGCTTGGGAGGGACCAGATGTGAAATATAGATTGCAATAAAGGTGAAGTGACCGGCATTGAGGAGAATGGCGGATGAATGCGAGATCTTACACGGCTCTTGTGTCCTGCGGATGTGAAAGCACTGGCAGAGGCGTAGAAGTCCGTTTCTGGATTTTGATTTGATTTTGAAAATAACACAGATATTAATTCCCCCTCCGTCCAGCCGAAATCAAACTAAACGCACACAATTTGTCGCTTTAAAATGCGATAAAAATTAATCTAGAGAGACTGACATGGACCTTATCAGTTGATCATGTGATGCTCTTCTCTCGTTCTCAGAAAGATCTTCAGACTGAAATGAGAATATCCAGATGCACTTTTATTAGAGATGCACCGATGAATCGGCATCGGTGGATTAAAGGAATTATTATTTTACTATCGGACGATTGATTAACAGCCGACGATCAGACTCATCCTGTGTGTGAAGAACATCTCTCGTGTGTTGAATTTATCCAAGTTAACGCAACGATAACGCAGTTATAAAACAGTGACGTTAATGCAGGCTATGGGTTACACGTAGTTCAAGCCAGGGTTGCCAGATCTGGGTTTTCCAACACCTGTAGCGCTCCCGTCCAATAATCACTTTTATATAATAATTGTGTTGCTACTTCTGATAAGAAACAAAGTCTCAGCTTTCAAATTCTGTACATTTGATCACGACATTCTAATAATAAATGGTGTTTTGAGGCTCTAAATGTGACAGATCGCTGTACACTCTAAAAAATGACAAACCCAGCCGTTGGGTTAAAAATGTAATTAAAAAATGTAACCCAACGGCAGGGTTTGTCCATATTTGACCCAAAATTGGGTTGAAACAACCCAGCATTTTTTTAGAGTGTAGCGATTTCTTCCTCTTTAATACACACTTTATCTATAAAACATGCATGAACATCAGAAGGTATGTAGACAAATACAGTGCAACTTACTGAAGTCCGTATCATGTCTCAATCACTCAATCTGTGTTTCAAAGACGTCAGTAAAACAGCTTGTGGACAATATCACTTAATATTGCATTTAGGAAAGTTGTCCGGTGTTCACAGTTCGTTAGATAGTCATTAAGAAACTAGAGAGCTTATTTCCTGTTAATTCTATATGTATGTTTGAATAAATTTGCCATGAAGAAGTTTATGAAAACTACCTTACGTGCAACTGAGTTGTTTGTGTAAAGCTTTTATTTGTGTAAATATTACATCTGGAAATAAACCGCAGTGGAATATAATATCTCTAGTTATAAGGTTAATTTGAATATTATAGTGCACCAATGAGAGGTTCCCTAGTTTAGAGCATTATTTGGGAGATTGATTTTTCCTTAAGAAAAATCAAACAATCGGCTGATATCATTCTGAATGATCGGTTATCGTATCGGTGGAGAAATGTAGTATTGATGCATCTCTAGTTTTTTTGTTTGGGTAAAGTGATCATTTCATCATTTCAGTCTTGAAATCAGTCACGGTCTCTGTTTGTGTTACTTGAACTGGTTAAAGCCCACAAGCATTTCACACAAACAATATTATTTTCACTGGATGAACAATCCCGATCCTCCACAATCTCCCGCCAGCCGAACAGCCTCTACATCTCCAGCAGCTGCAGGACTGCTCACATTCAGAGGCCGTCGATTATAAACTGAACATGGTTGACTTTGTAATTCACAGAAAGTGCAACTGCTCTTACCAGTCTCAGTTCAGTTCAGTTCAACTAACATGTATCTGTACAGCACTTTTCACCACACACGTCGTTTCAAAGCAGCTTTACAGGAAGTGCACATTACGGTTTAGTGTGTTCTGCCATCAGAGACGGTGTAAGTTTGTATTTGTTCATTTCTGAAATACATATCACACAAGAAGCTAATAATGCATTAATTTAAGGCAGAAACAATTATCTAATTGAAGTAAGTTTCTGTAAGTTATAATGCACAAATCTGTACTTTGTTATGATTGTGTGGAGGATGAACCCAAATGCAGACATATACTATATAGGAAGATTATTAATAACAGAAAAGGGAAAACAAAACCCACGATGGGGGAAAACAAGACAGGCAAGGAAAATAAGACTGACAACACTAAGACTTGGTAGGGATGGCTGACGCGAAACAGTCGTTCCGAAGCTTTGCGAGATCCCGAAGCGCAGATGTTTCGAAACACTGATCCGAAGCGTGATTCAAAACACCCATGTCACGTGACTATGGCCAAACGAAGCCTCGAAGTGTTTCACAAGTGTTTCATCAGGTGTGATCCGCCGAATCAGCGTTTGATTGACACCGTCGGGAACAGACCACACGATCGCACATCTGTATAAAAGTGAAATCAACACATATTGACCTCTTGGGTTTTTGTGAGAGGAGTTTGATTTTGAGATAGCGAATTTTTGGTGAATTTATAATGCGATTTGTTTAGTTATATTTAGGCTTAGGCTACATACACATTGACCTAGAGACACAGAGTATACATAGTGACACATTAATAGATACATAGATATAAATATATATAGACAGCTAGATTAATAGATAGATAGATACATAGATAGATTAAAGATAGGGATAGAAATGTGAACATCAGACCCATCAACATCAACACCAGTAGAAACACAGGACAGTTTATGGGAACTTTTTGATACTCGTCGTATCCATCAAACCCAGATGATACACAATGCTACAGCTGATGCTGATGCCACAGTGGAAGTGAAAAAATACATCAACGATGCGTATTTGCCCAGAACTCATGATCCACTAACTTACTGGAATCTAGATCGGCAGTAATCTTTCCTCATAGTATGTCATGGCTAAAAAAATATATTTGTATTCCAGCAACAAGTGTCCCTTGTGAGAGGATATTTTCAAAGGCTAGATAAATGATCTGTAAAAAAAAGAAGTAGGCTAAGTCCTTCCACAGCAGAGAAATTAATATTTTTGAATAAAAATATCTAAAAAAGCGAGACATTGTGGCTTGATTTATTTTATTAATATTAATTTTGCAGGACCAAAATAACATTATGCACAGTGAGGAGCCTATAGGTTACAAGATTCACATATTAGAAAAGTACAATAATAAAAAAACAACAACAATTTTAATGGCTCGTCAAGGTTGTTTCAGATCAACACCTGCAAGTGACCACTAGGTGGGACCGTGGAGACGGGTGTCGGATTGATTCGAAGCCTCGAAACAATATGAACCATTTGGTTCAACTGTTTCATTGCTTCACGAAGCCTCGATCTGCCCATCACTAAGACTTGGTAGATAACTAGACAAAACAAATAGTATAAACAGGGTCAGAACACTTGTTCTAAACAAGACAATCACGGACAAGGTACTCACGACTGTGACACAGAATTTCACAACATCAAATAATGAACCAGCACAGGACAGCAAACACAAGGGGATTAAATAGGGAGAAACTAATAATGACAACAGGTGACACAGATGAAACAATGATGACTAACGAGGAGAACAAGGGGGCGGGGTTAAGTGACGAGACAACAAGCACACGGCCCAAACAGGCTCTGTCATGATCCTGCCTCAAGACTAGAGAAAATCAAGGACACGAGGGCAGAATCATAACATACTTAAGTCTTCTGTTCAGATGTATACACATTATTATTGTTTATTTTATTTATTTATGTTTTTCTGTAGTCTCCTTTAAATGTCTTTTCTCATGTCATATATGCGTACATATGTATGCATGTACCAACTCCTGTAAAAACACAACAAATTCCTTGGGCCGTATCTTGCACCCAGCGCAATTGACTTTCTACACGACGCATGTATCATTCCTGTTCTGGGGGGGGGGGGGGGGGGGGGGTTCAACTAACATGTTGCATGTTAGTTGTTATAATAGCGATTATAATAGCGTTATAATAGCGATCCGCCGTTATAATAGCAATCCGCCGTTATAATAGCAATCCGCCGTGGAACAAGCGCGCCGGCTCTTAAAGGGAATGTGAGAGGACGCTCTGATTGGTTTATTTCACGTTACGCCCAAACCACACCTATGAGTAATGAAGCGACTTCAGACCAACACATGTTAGATTTGCGTCGGGGGCAAGAGTCGTTTATCCCGCCGGTATAATAGCAACAGCGCGGGGATCCGCCCACAGAGTTACTTGCGCTTTGCGCTTTGCGCTTTGACACTTCAGATCGTTAAAATAGGGCCCCTTGTGTGTTTGCGCACAGCTGGCGAATAAAGCTCATTCTGATTCTGGGTCTGGGTCGGATTCTGATTCTGATTTTGATTTTGATTTTGATTTTGATTTTGATTTTGATTCTGATCCTGATTCTGATCCTGATTCTGATCCTGATCCTGATCCTGATTCTGATTCTGATTCTGATCCTGATCCTGATCCTGATTCTGATTCTGATTCTGATCCTGATCCTGATCCTGATTCTGATTCTGATCCTGATTCTGATCCTGATCCTGATCCTGATCCTGATTCTGATCCTGATTCTGATCCTGATCTTGATCCTGGTTCTGATTCTGATCCTGATTCTGATCCTGATTCTGATTCTGATTCTGATTCTGATCCTGATCCTGATTCTGATTCTGATCCTGATCCTGATCCTGATTCTGATCCTGATCCTGATCCTGATCCTGATTCTGATCCTGATCCTGATCCTGATTCTGATTCTGATCTTGATCCTGGTTCTGATTCTGATTCTGATCTTGATCTTGATCCTGATCCTGATTCTGATTCTGATTCTGATCCTGATCCTGATTCTGATTCTGATCCTGATCCTGATTCTGATTCTGATTCTGATCCTGATCCTGATCCTGATTCTGATCCTGATCTTGATCCTGATCCTGGTTCTGATTCTGATTCTGATTCTGATTCTGATTCTGATCCTGATCTTGATCCTGATCGTGGTTCTGATTTTGACTGCTACTGACCAAAATAGCGCGTTCATTTTGTCCAGTTTGCTCCGAGAGCCACAAGCATGGAATTAAGGCCGTTCTCCTCCGGAAACGCAGAGCATGCACACACTTCCCAGCAGCTCACACGTCGCCAGCCGAACCCGAGGGGGAATATGTCACCGCGTGACCTCTCTCACTGCTCTGTTTGTCAGCAAACGGTAAAAAACCAACAACACAAATCTGTCTGGGTGTTTGTCAGAAGCGGGAGATGTGTTCCGCCGCAGTGTGAGAGCTGTCACTATAATACACTCCGGCTGCTGGACAAAGCCTGTGTTTTGAAGTGTGTGTCCGAATGCAACACCCTTCCTGGCACCAGTGTGTGAAGGCCAGAACACAACGACACGCTGCCAGAGACATGGCAGGGCCGTTACAGGGCTTGTGATTATTCTTTCTCCTTTTTAACTTTAGTGGCAACACTTCAGAGTAAAGCTCCAGATCACAGAGTCCTTAAGAGACACTGAGTAATGAGTGATGGCTTTTATGACCACGTTTGAGAGTAAAAAAAGACAATTGCTCACATCTCAGACACATTAATGTTGTGATTAGAAATTCATTCTTTATAATTTGTCATAATTACCTATGAGTTCTTAATGATGCCGATCTCTGTAAGTAATTATTGATTACCTAATAAGGAACTATCTTAGTCCTAATTTCGATTAGTTAAGCTTGTTTCTATATTAGTTAATAGTAGAAGCTGAAGTGTTAATGTAAGACTACTCATTAATCCTGCATTACTTTCGCATAGTTACTTATTAAGGACGGGCCATTATTATAAAGTTTTACCACTGTAGTGAGTGTGTAATGTTGCAGTTTGATCATAAACATCATCTGCAAAGTTACAATACTCAAAGTTAAAAGCAAAAAGAGATAACATTTTTTTTTTACAAACATTGCTTTTTAAGGATTACAACAAACGGCTGGTAGGAACTACAATGAGCTTCTTCATGGGTTAGTCAAGTCAAGTCAAGTCAAGTCATCTTTATTTATATAGCGCTTTTTACAATACAGATTGTATCAAAGCAGCTTCACAGTGATAACATGAAAATAATACAAAAAATAATTTCATCATCATCCACCTTTAAGGCAGATCTATAATATTGTTGAATATTGAATGTCCCCAACTAAGCAAGCCAGAAGGTAAGGCAACAGCGGCAAGGAACCAAAACTCCATCAGGGACAGAAGGGAGAAAAAAACCTTGGGAGAACCCAGGCTCAGTCGGGGGCCAGTTCTCCTCTGGCCAATGAGTGAACAGTGTATGAAGTTCAGAATGAATCAGAGTATTTGTCCAGTTCCGGTTGTTTGAAGTCAGAGTGGAGAGGAGGAGAGACTGGTTGACACTTCAGGTCAGCGGCGTCGTCGTCGTGTCCTGGCGCTGGTCCTTCATCAGATCTGGATACGGCCTGGTTCCAGTGGACAGCGGTAAACCTCGGGATAGACAGAGAGACTAATATTAGCGTAGACGCCGTCCTTCTTATGATGTACCAAGTACATCAGGATTTACGGGAAGTGTTCCCGGTCCCGGCTGTTCTAAACTATGCAGCCTAATTATATAAGTCTATAATGTGTTATGTGTATGCTAGGCCGAAGAGATGTGTTTTTAGTCTAGATTTGAACTGACAGAGTGTGTCTGCTTCCCGGACAATGGTAGGAAGACTGTTCCAAAGTTTTGGTGCTAAATAGGAAAAGGATCTACCGCCAGCAGTCGATTTTGATATTCTAGGTATTATTAACTGACCGGAATTTTGAGATCGCAGTAGACGTGAAGGACTATAATGCGTTAAGAGCTCGCTCAAGTACTGCGGAGATAAACCATTTAGTGCTTTGTAAGTGATCAGCAATATTTTAAAATTTATCCGATGTTTAATAGGCAGCCAATGCAGTGTTGACAGAACAGGGCTAATATGGTCATACTTCCTGGTTCTAGTAAGAACTCGAGCTGCTGCGTTTTGAACTAGCTGTAGTTTGTTTATTAAGCGTGCAGGGCAACCACCGAGTAGAGCATTACAATAATCTAGCCTTGAGGTCATAAACGCATGAACTAATTGTTCTGCATTATTCATTGAGAGCATATGACGTAATTTAGATATATTTTTAAGATGGAAGAAAGCGGTTTTACAGATACTAGACACATGACTTTCAAATGAAAGATTGGTATCAAAGAGCACACCCAGGTTCCTAACCGACGACGAAGACTTAACAGAGCAGCCATCAAGTGTTAGACAGTACTCTAGGTTATTACGTGTGGAAGTTTTTTGTCCAATAATTAGAATCTCTGTTTTTTCTGAATTTAGTAGTAGGAAATTACTAGTCATCCAATTTTTTATATCGGCTATGCATTCCGTTAATTTTGTGAATTCGTAGGTTTCGTTAGGTTTTGAAGAAATATACAGCTGAGTATCGTCGGCATAACAGTGAAAGCTAATTCCATGTTTCCTAATGATATCTCCTAATGGTAGCATATACAGAGTGAACAGCAGCGGTCCTAGTACTGAGCCTTGTGGTACGCCATACTGAACTTGTGATTGATAAGACATCTCTTCATTTACTGCTACAAACTGATAACGGTCAGATAAGTATGATTTAAACCATGCTAGTGCAATTCCACTAATGCCAACATAATGTTCGAGTCTATTTAAAAGGATGTTGTGGTCAATGGTGTCAAATGCAGCACTAAGATCCAGTAAAACTAATAGAGAGATACAACCACGATCGGATGATAAGAGCAAATCATTTGTGACTCTAACGAGAGCTGTCTCGGTACTATGGTACGGTCTAAATCCGGACTGAAGATCCTCGCAGATATCATTTCTTTCAAGAAAGGAACACAGTTGAGAGGATACTGCTTTTTCTAATATTTTTGACAGAAATGGCAGATTAGAGATCGGCCTGTAATTGACTAGCTTTGTAGGATCAAGTTGCTGTTTTTTAACAAGCGGTTTAATCATAGCTAGCTTAAAGGTTTTTGGTACGTATCCTAGAGACAAAGATGAATTAATGATATTAAGAAGAGGATCTATGACATCTGGAAGCATCTCTTTCAGCAGCTTAGTCGGTATAGGGTCTAACATGCACGTTGTCGATTTAGATGATTTGACGAGTTTGCAAAATTCTTCCTCTCCTATAGCAATGAATGAATCAAATTTTCCCTCAGGGAGACTACAATGCACTTCCTGATGCGATACTGTATTAGACGGTTGCATAGTTATAATTTTGTCCCTGATATTATCGATCTTATAAGTGAAGAAGTTCATAAAGTCATTACTGCTGTGTTGCATGGAAACTTCTGGGCTTGAAGCTTTCTTTTTCGTTAGTTTAGCCACTGTTTCAAATAAATACCTAGGATTATGTTTATTTTCTTCTAATAGGGTTGAAAAATAAGCAGATCTAGCAGCTTTTAAAGCCTCTCTGTAAGCAATCGAGCTCTCCTTCCATGAAATCCGAAACACCTCTAGTTTTGTTTTCTTCCAGTTGCGCTCCATTTTTCTGGCTGCTCTCTTAAGGGCCTGAGTGTGTGTGTGTGAGTGTGTGTGTGTGAGTGTGCTCGTTGTGCCACGGCATTGGACTATGTTCTTTAATCTTCTTTAAGCGCAGCGGAGCAACTGTGTCTAAAGTGCTGGAAAAGAGAGAGTTAAAAGTTTCTGTTGCAATATCAAGTTCTTCTAAGCTATCCGGGATGCTGAGATGATGAAACTGATTAGGAAGATTATTGATAAAGCAATCTTTAGTGGCAGAAGTGATCGGTCTAACATATTTATAACACGGAGTCGGCTTTGCAGCCTTGGCTAAATGTAATTTACACGAGACTAGATAGTGATCTGAGATGTCATCGCTCTGCTGCAGTATTTCAACGGCATCAACATCTATTCCATGTGATAGTATTAGATCTAGAGTATGATTACGGCAATGAGTCGGTCCTGACACGTGTTGTCTAACTCCAATTGAGTTTACAATGTCTTTAAATGCCAATCCCAATGCATCTTTTTCATTATCTATGTGTATATTAAAGTCACCAACAATTAGTACTTTATCTGCAGCCAATACTAATTGACCGTTCGCAAAAGCCACGCCCCTTAGTTATTGTTACTACGCCCGTCAAACAATTGAGAACCATAGCCATGGCTGGGTTGAGATCCATACATTAAGTGATTGGTTTTGGAGTAATGCAGCAGACATATCCTCCAGTGCACGACAGAAATATAGACAGAATAGCGCACGGGAGCACATGCACAAAACAGTTTTGTAAAATTATATATTAATCATTTTTATTTGATCATATATCATTTTACAAAACTGTTTTGCGCATGTGCTCCCGCGCGCGCTATTTCAGTCACAACACTGCAATCAGAGGACGCGCTGAAACCATCAACTCTCGATGCTGTTCTCTTCATTCATAACTCAAACTACTGAGAAGGATATATTTGTGTGAATAGTTGTGCAACTGCGCGAACTTTGTTTTGAAGTTTAATGTTTGAGTTCCAGAGGAATTTGTGACTGTGTACCTGTTCAACCACATCAAAGTTTCGTAATTAGTAAGTCCGTGCTTTTTCTCTTTTTTTCCTCTTGTTTGCTGACTGATGAGGGGCCGCAGTGCCGTAGTGAAACGGTGTTTGTTCATGTAGCCTATTTTTTAATAATAGTTGCAAGCAATCATAAAATACAGCAAGTTTTAAGCCCGTGCAGACCTCACTGCCATAGGCGCATCATTGCACTATCTTGCTGAAATCGGAATGTTTGACGGAGGTCCTTCTCCTTAGTTACAGTTGCTGAGCTAGGATTGGACGAGAACCGTTCGAGGGCGGGGTTTTGCGAACGGTCAATTCTGATAGAAAGTCCGCAAATTCTTTGATAAAGTCTGTATGGTGCCCTGGTGGCCTGTATACAGTAGCCAGCAGAATTTTCAAACGTGATTTATCGTTTACACTAGATATTTTTACATTAAGCACCAACACTTCAAAAGAATTATATTTACAACTAGATTTCTTAGTGGTTTTGAAAATATTACTATAAATTACAGCAACACCTCCTCCTTTGCGTTTCAGACGAGGTTCATGTTTATAACCGTAATCTTGTGGGGTTGACTCATTTAAAGCAATGTAATCGTTTGGTTTTAGCCAGGTTTCTGTCAAACACAGCACATCTAGGTTATAATCTGTAATCATATCATTAACTATTAGCGCTTTTGAAGTAAGAGATCGAATATTCAGCAACCCAAGCTTTATCATTTGCTCATTTGTATTATATCTGTTTTTTATTTGTTGAACATCAATTAAATTTTTAACCTTAGATGGGTTTGAACGTATTTTGGATTTCCAAGTTCGGGGAACAGACACAGTCTCTATATGATGATATCTCGGTGAAAGAGGCTCTATGTGATGGGATTTATCTGACCTTGGTGACGTGAGGCCGCTAGCAGATGGTCGGTTAAGCCAGTCTGTCTGCTTCCTGACCTGAGGCCCAGATTGTCATGTTTTAGCTCTAAGACTATGAGCCAAATTACTAGAGAGAAGAGCAGCACCATCCCAGGAGGGATGAATACCATCTCTTTTCAACAGGTCAGGTCTGCCCCAAAAACTTTTCCAATTGTCTATGAATTCTATATTATTCTGCGGACACCACCCAGACAGCCAGCCATTGAGTGAACACAATCTACTAACTATCTCATCACTCCGGCGAACAGGAAGGGGGCCAGAGCAAATTACAGTGCTTGACATCGTACTTGCGAGTTCACACACCTCTTTAATATTAATTTTGGTGATCTCCGACTGGCGAAGTCGAACATCATTAGTGCCGACGTGAATAATAATCTTAGAGAATTTACGTTTAGCATTAGCCAGCACTTTCAAATTTGCTTTGATGTCAGGCGCTCTGGCTCCCGGCAAACATGTGACTATGGTGGCTGGTGTCTTTATTTTCACGTTCCGTGTAATAGAATCGCCAATAACTAGGGCACAATCAGAATAATTCTCAGTGGGTGTTTCACTGAGCGGGGCAAATCGATTTGTTATCGGAACGGAAAAGGGGTTTTTTGATCCGCGACTACAGCGATCTCTCACTGTCACCCATCTGCCCTGCTGCACGGGCTCTACTTCAGCCGGAACCGACTCATGTAAAGAGTTCACTAGGCTAGGCGCATCCAAAATAGTATCTAAAGCTCTAGCACTCTTCTTACTATTCTCGATTAAAGTTTGGATGCGTGTCTCTAGTTCTGAAATCTTCTCCGTCAGCCTGACTGTCTCCTTGCATTTATCACATATAAATCCTATATATCCGACAGAGAAGGCTATGGTAAACATGTGACATGAAGTGCAGGTGACAATAACAGGAGAAGACATTACTCACCGTGTTTGTTGACTGATTCTTACTCACCTGGGCTTTTATGAACTCAAAGGCGCGGGCGCGCGAGAGAAAAATAAATAACTGAGCGCACGGGTGGTGCGTTAAAAGGCTAGCGAGTTAGCGTATTGTGCTGACAATAACGGAAGCTAGCAATGTCAGGTTAATCTGAGATGTTGAGTAAGATGTATTTAGTAGTATAAACAACTAGAATTTATAATAAATGATGGTTCAAAACAGAAAGAAATACGAAGCTAATACGAGGCTTAGACGCAGCAAACAAACTCACAGCAGCAGCAGTCACAGCGAGGCAGACAGGAGCAATCGATCAGGAGGGTTAGTGACATCACAAACCCTAAAATTTACATAAACCCCGCCCCCTGAACACGATTTATAGATTATCATGACAAAATATGCTAATCAATGACTAGAAGATAACTACACATCAGCATCACATGTACACACACACACACACACACACAAAGCTCTTGAAGCTCCCCCCCCTGTGCCGGGAGCATCAGCTCATTTGCATCTAAAGGGACACACACAAAAAGCGTGGGTTTTGGCTCACCCTCAAAAAGTGACAATTTAAACATGCTATAATATATATATATATATCTGTGAGGTATTTTGAGCTAAAACGCCACATACACACTCTGTTCTTGTCGAGTGAAGCTGTGCTGAACTGCATCATGCCGCTCTCTCTGTCTCTCGTGCTTTCATGAGCTCTGATGTCCGTTGGCATGTAAAGAAACTCCGACATCACTTCTGGTTTGTCAGCGCATGTATCCGGCAGGTACGACGCCGTGTGTAAGTGCAGAATGAGTGATGACACGCGCAGGTCTATAATTCCCCACCACATCTGTTTCTGATTGTTAACATGAAGAAAACAGACCACTGGTCCCTGTGGAGACAGACTCAAACTCAACCAGTGTCTCAAGTTACCAATCGTCCCAATCAACAGTCCAGTGTATTCTTACAGTTCTTGTAAACTCGTATAGAAACTATATAGAATTCTTGCATTCTTGACCCTGCTTAAAGAACCCTTCATGCCAAAAGCTTCTATATAAAGACTTTCATGTTTAACACGTTATTTTTTTCTAGTGATAAAAATGTCAAAAAGTGTTTAATGCATCAAATTTAATCAAAATGAAACTAAATCCATAAAGTTGTGGGAACGTGAAGTCACTTGCATCATGTTTAGTGCAGTGTCATTTTGAGTATGCATTTCTTGGATGTCTGATTTGACTCGTGTCTGGTTGGATAAGTTACAGAAATCCACAAAATTAATTGATACGGTTGGTTTTAGGTTTTAATAGTTTTGCACATGTTGATGTGTCCCGTTTTACACATCTGGATGGGTTACCTAAAGCAGAGTAGCTCATTTTAAACTAAAAATGGTGCACAAGATAATCAATAAAAGAACTCCTACATAATTTAACATATATTTCTCGTAAGTGAGAGACATCTTTATAATACTAGTCAAAGTCTCATGGATATTATATTATATCGTTTTAAAACTATGTTTGGTCATAGGCTTTTGAGTATCAGGGGTTTAATTGTGAATGCCTCTAGATATGAAAAATATTTCTAATATGGTTGATTTTAGTGTGAATGTTAAAAGTTGGTTATTATATAGGTTGTTTTAGTAATGAATTTGTATTAGTGTATTGTGTGGATGTTAAATTGTGATTGTAAACTTTGTGGAAACGTATTGTAGCGTATTGTATTTATTATAGTATGCAATGCTAGAGTAACCTGTCAGTATGAGTGAAGTCTGTGCTTTACATCAAGGACCGCAATGGAAATACATTTTTAACTTTATTGTGTTATCCTTGACAAATGAGTGTATTTCACTACTTTTTTGTCTAATAAATCAAATAAAATCAAATGCACTAAAAGGTTCTACACATGAACGGAACCCTTTAGGTTTCACAAAGAACCTTTTCTTCTAAGAGTGTGTCTTTGTGCTTCTGTACAGTGTAACTACAGGAACTTTACAGAGATGACAGGAGATTACAGTAACAGGAGATTACAGTAACAGGAGATTACAGTAACAGGAGATTACAGTAACAGGAGATTACAGTAACAGGAGATTACAGTAACATAGATTACAGTAACAGGAGATTACAGTAACAGGAGATTACAGTAACAGGAGATTACAGTAACAGGAGATTACAGTAACAGAGATTACAGTAACAGGAGATTACAGTAACAGGAGATTACAGTAACAGGAGATTACAGTAACAGAGATTACAGTAACAGGAGATCACAGTAACAGGAGATCACAGTAACAGGAGATTACAGTAACAGGAGATTACAGTAACAGGAGATTACAGTAACAGGAGATTACAGTAACAGGAGATTACAGTAACAGGAGATCACAGTAACAGGAGATTACAGTAACAGAGATTACAGTAACAGGAGATCACAGTAACAGGAGATCACAGTAACAGGAGATTACAGTAACAGGAGATTACAGTAACAGAGATTACAGTAACAGGAGATCACAGTAACAGGAGATCACAGTAACAGGAGATTACAGTAACAGGAGATTACAGTAACAGGAGATTACAGTAACAGGAGATTACAGTAACAGGAGATTACAGTAACAGGAGATTACAGTAACAGGAGATTACAGTAACAGTGTCCAGGCTTTACAGCAGCTCTAGAATAAAGTTATTGTCCAGCTGAAGTTAGTTTGTATTAGGTCATCTAATGCACGTTGAGCACATAATACTTTCCCCAGTTGAGCATTTTGTTCCAAAATTATATTCATGATAATTCCAAAATTTATGCAACTAATTTGATACCTAAAAGAACCAAGTGCAAAGGGAGGGTCGGGCATTACTGGAGTGAAGCCTATCCCTGGTGTAAAGGTATTTATTTTAGAGTCATTCAGATAGTTTAGGGAAGGATAACACTAAACGGAGAGCTGAGAGGTCGGAGGAATGAAGCATGAGTGTAATTTGCTTTAACTGCCTGTGGAAATAAGCAGTGCTGTAGATCCTGACCTCTGATACACAAACTGTCAGAAACCTTTCCTGAAGTCTTTCTTAATGCTCACACTCCCCTGGTGCCGAAGACACTGAGCTCTTCATCCCATCTTCATCTTCATCCTCATCCTCATCCCATCCTCATTCCCATCCTCATCCTCATCCCATCCCATCCCATTCCATTCCATTCCATTCCATCCCCATCCTCATCCTCATTCCCATCCCCATCCCCGTCCTCGTCCTCGTCCCCATCCCCATCCCCATCCCATCCCATCCCATCCCATCCCATCCCATCCCATCCCATCCCAATCCTCATCCTCATCCTCATCCTCATCCTCTTCCCCAGTGTGTGTGTGTGTGTGTGTGTGTGTGTGTCTGTCTGTGTGTGTGTGTGTGTGTGTGTGTGTGTGTGTGTGTGTGTGTGTGTGTGTGTCTGGAATGTCACCGACACATTCCAATGGATAGAATCTAGTAATTCCACTGGCAATCACTGTTTGTTGTGTTAACGGCCGGGACAGTAAAGTTTTCATTGACACACGTTCTAAATATTCTAAAGTTAAAGTTCATCATTTACTCGCCCTCATGTTGTTCCAAACCCAAACTTTCTTCACTGTGGCTTCTTTCATATTGTCCATGCGATTGAAGTAATTTAGGTTTGAAACATCATAGGGCCCTATCGTGCACCCAGCGCAATTGACTTTGAACACCGACGCATGTATCATTCCTATTTTGCACCCGCGCACAGCGGACTTTTCCCTCCACAGACGCACGTCGGTAAATTAGGGAATGAACTTGCGCTCGCGGGGGAGGTTCAGCGCAAAGAGAAGGCGTGTTCCGGCGCAAAACTTCCATGGTGCTATTTTCCAGTTTTAGAAAGCAATTGCGCCATTGATCAGGAAAAAAACAGTCTAAAGACAGTGGCGCGTTGCGCGTTAGTGATATGGTATTTTAAGGGCGCGTGCTTGGCCATAATGTTAACGCGCATCCACTTTGATTCTCTAATATAAACAGATGCAGCAGTTTTCATTTTTGCAAATCATACATTATTACAAGGAAAAATATTAACACACGAGGGAAATCATTGTTGTGTCCGTGAAGATGTGAAAAAGATCTATCTAGAAAAAAAAAAAAAAAAATCTAGATTAGGCTACACATTTACCCAAATTATACGCCTGTTTAACCGAAGCTGATGTGTGTGTGTTTCTCCATCATCCCCAATGTCACTTCTCTGTGTTTTACAGCCCTGACGAGAACGTCGGTTTCCTCGGCTGTGAACTGCTCCTGGCGTGCGCCGGCAAATCCACCGTTATAATAGCAATCCGCCATGAAACAAGCGCGCCTGCTCTTAAAGGGAATGTGAGAGGACGCTCTGATTGGTTTATTTCACGTTACGCCCAAACCACACCTATGAATAATGAAGCTACTTCAGACCAACCCCTTTTACATTTGCGTCGGGCGCAAGAGTCATTTATCCCGCTGGGAAAATAGCAACAGCGCCGGGATCCGCCCACAAAGTTACTTGCGCTTTGCACTTTGACACTTGCGTTTCAGATCGTTAAAATAGGGCCCATAGTGTTTAAATCAGCTGTGCTCCTCATATAACACACGTCGCAAAATGTGATATAATTTGCCAAAAATGTCACCAGATTCACGTTTTTCCAACGAGCCTGGGTTGCATTAATATGTGAAATAGTAAATGACTGAAAACCGTGAATAGCGAGTGGTTTGTTTTCTGCCCTGATCATTGAACATGAGTTAAAACATACTTTTCTAATTGTTGTATGTCACAATGAGTCCAGAGAGTTCCTGAAGTATGGAAAGATGATAAAACTCTAGAGTGGTGTAGAGTTGTGTAGAGTTGTGTAGAGTTGTCTAGAGTTGTGTAGAGTTGTGTAGAGTTGTGTAGAGTTGTCTAGAGTTGTGTAGAGTTGTGTAGAGTTGTCTAGAGTTGTCTAGAGTTGTGTAGAGTTGTGTAGAGTTGTGTAGAGTTGTCTAGAGTTGTGTAGAGTTGTGTAGAGTTGTGTAGAGTTGTGTAGAGTTGTCTAGAGTTGTGTAGAGTTGTGTAGAGTTGTCTAGAGTTGTGAAGAGTTGTGTAGAGTTGTGTAGAGTTGTGTAGAGTTGTCTAGAGTTGTGAAGAGTTGTGTAGAGTTGTGTTGAGTTGTGTAGAGTTGTCTAGAGTTGTGTAGAGTTGTGTAGAGTTGTGTAGAGTTGTGAAGAGTTGTGTAGAGTTGTGTAGAGTTGTGTAGAGTTGTGAAGAGTTGTGTTGAGTTGTGTAGAGTTGTCTAGAGTTGTGAAGAGTTGTGTAGAGTTGTGTATAGTTGTGTAGAGTTGTCTAGAGTTGTGTAGAGTTGTCTAGAGTTGTGTAGAGTTGTCTAGAGTTGTGTAGAGTTGTGTAGAGTTGTGTAGAGTTGTGAAGAGTTGTGTAGAGTTGTGTAGAGTTGTCTAGAGTTGTGAAGAGTTGTGTAGAGTTGTGTATAGTTGTGTAGAGTTGTCTAGAGTTGTGTAGAGTTGTCTAGAGTTGTGTAGAGTTGTCTAGAGTTGTGTAGAGTTGTGTAGAGTTGTGTAGAGTTGTCTAGAGTTGTGTAGAGTTGTCTAGAGTTGTGTAGAGTTGTCTAGAGTTGTGTAGAGTTGTGTAGAGTTGTGTAGAGTTGTCTAGAGTTGTGTAGAGTTGTGTAGAGTTGTCTAGAGTTGTGAAGAGTTGTGTAGAGTTGTGTATAGTTGTGTAGAGTTGTCTAGAGTTGTGTAGAGTTGTCTAGAGTTGTGTAGAGTTGTCTAGAGTTGTGTAGAGTTGTGTAGAGTTGTGTGGATGTTTGGCGGACGGCACCATGAGTCGCGTGGCGCTCTGGTTGTCCGATGCGACGGAAGATAATGAAAACAAATGAAAGCTCGTATTCCCGATGGAACGGGGGAGGAACTTAGTCATCAGGCTAATTTTATTCTGGTCTGGCCCAGACTTCATTTCCTCCGGGTGTTTGCACAGACTGGGCTCCACGATGCCGAATGATGAACACGGGGCCTGATGTCCGGATGGCAGATGCTGGACGTGAAACTCAAGACCCGACACGGATTCTCTTCAGCCACTCCATTCAAGAAGCAGACATTTGGATTTCATGTTTTGATTGTTTACCGTTCTCTGTTTCCACATTTCCTGTGCCGTCGGATTATGAAATATCAGAACTGCATGTTATCAGAGACAGAGGAAGCAGGAATAGGCCATTACTGTGACTGAGACACTGCAACACTAAATATGCAGGAAAGGACGTTCCACATTTCAAATCAATTACTTTATTGCTAAAGGCATTCTTTTCTTCTTCTTTTCTTTTTTTGCCATGGAAAATATATGCATATAAGGAAAATTTATAATACATAATGGGCCCTATTTTAGCGCTCTGAAACGCAAGTAACTTTGTGGGCGGATCCCGGTGCTGTTGCTATTATATTATATTATAACGGCGGATCGTTATTATAACGGCGGATTGCTATTATAACGGCGGATCGCTATTATAACGGCGGATCGCTATTATAACGGCGGATCGCTATTATAACGGCGGATTGCTATTATAACGGCGGATTGCTATTATAACGGCGGATCGCTATTATAACGGCGGATTGCTATTATAACGGCGGATCGCTATTATAACGGCGGATCGCTATTATAACGGCGGATTGCTATTATAACGGCGGATTGCTATTATAACGGCGGATTGCTATTATAACGGCGGATCGCTATTATAACGGCGGATTGCTATTAAAACGGCGGATTGCTATTATAACGGCGGATCGTTATTATAACGGCGGATTGCTATTATAACGGCGGATCGCTATTATAACGGCGGATCGCTATTATAACGGCGGATTGCTATTATAACGGCGGATCGCTATTATAACGGCGGATCGCTATTATAACGGAGGATTGCTATTATAACGGCGGATTGCTATTATAACGGCGGATTGCTATTATAACGGCGGATTGCTATTATAACGGCGGATCGCTATTATAACGGCGGATCGCTATTATAACGGCGGATCGGCGGATTGCTATTATAACGGCGGATCGCTATTATAACGGCGGATCGCTATTATAACGGCGGATTGCTATTATAACGGCGGATCGCTATTATAACGGCGGATCGCTATTATAACGGCGGATCGCTATTATAACGGCGGATCGCTATTATAACGGCGGATCGGCGGATTGCTATTATAACGGCGGATCGCTATTATAACGGCGGATCGCTATTATAACGGCGGATCGCTATTATAACGGCGGATCGCTATTATAACGGCGGATCGCTATTATAACGGCGGATTGCTATTATAACGGCGGATCGGCGGATGGCTATTATAACGGCGGATCGCTATTATAACGGCGGATTGCTATTATAACGGCGGATCGCTATTATAACGGCGGATCGCTATTATAACGGCGGATTGCTATTATAACGGCGGATCGCTATTATAACGGCGGATCGCTATTATAACGGCGGATTGCTATTATAACGGCGGATCGGCGGATGGCTATTATAACGGCGGATCGCTATTATAACGGCGGATTGCTATTATAACGGCGGATCGCTATTATAACGGCGGATCGCTATTATAACGGCGGATTGCTATTATAACGGCGGATTGCTATTATAACGGCGGATCGCTATTATAACGGCGGATCGCTATTATAACGGCGGATTGCTATTATAACGGCGGATTGCTATTATAACGGCGGATCGCTATTATAACGGTGGATTGCTATTATAACGGCGGATCGCTATTATAACGGCGGATCGCTATTATAACGGCGGATTGCTATTATAACGGCGGATCGCTATTATAACGGCGGATCGCTATTATAACGGCGGATTGCTATTATAACGGCAGAACGCTATTATTAGCGCCGTAAAACACATTGGGGAAGTGACATTGGGGATGATGGAGAAACACACACACATTAGCTTCGGTTAAACAGGCGTATAATAATTTGGGTAAATGTGTAATCTAGATTTATGTATTTTTTCACATCTTCACGGACACAACAATGATTTCCCTCGTGTGTTAATATTTTTCCTTGTAATAATGTATGATTTGCAAAAATGAAAACTGCTGCGTCTGTTTATATTAGAGAATCAAAGTGTGTGTGTTGTTCACACGCTACATAATGGCCAAGCACGCGCCCTTAAAATAGCATCTGACTAACGCGCGGCGCCGCTGTCTTTAGACTGGGTTTCTCCTGGTCAGCGGCGGAGTTGTTTTCTGGAACTGCAGAATATCACCAGGGAACGTTTGCGCCGGAACACACTCCTCTTTACACTGAACCCCCCCCGCGAGCGCAAGTTCATTCCCTAATTTACCGACGTGCGTCTGTGGAGGGAAGAGTCGCTGTGTGCGGGTGCAGAACAGGAATGATACATGCGTCCAGTACAGAGTCCATTGCGCTGGGTGCAAGATACGGCCCAGTACGTTAAAAGAGTAGTTCACTTCAGAATTACAATGTCCTGATAGTTCACTCTCCCGCACGTCATCATGTTCGTGTGTTTCTTTCTTCAGTGGAAGAGAAATGCAGGTTTGTGAGGAACACACTCCAGATGTTCTCCATATAGTGTCTTCAACGGTCCAGCGGGTCGAAGGTCCAGATGTGAGTTTCAGCTTCAGTCTCGATCCAGCCGAGGAATAACGCCGGGTTCACACCGCACGCAGAACCCTCCCTTCCGGGCCGCTTCCTTTCGGCGCCCATGTTAACCTATGGTGTCGTTCACACCAGCCTGTGGCTAGCCCGCGCCGCAAGTAATCCGCGTCAATTTTCAAATTAAAATAGCGCGAGAACACACAAACAAACAGGGAAACAGCGAGAGAGAGATGCAGGCAGGAGTTGATAAGTGAAAATGGATGATGTCAAATTACTCGCACTGGGAAACAGGAAGAGGAAAATAGATTTAATAAATTTGAAGAGAAGATGTATATTTCAACAGTATATCTAGCCTACTACTGTCTACCATATTCTCTCTCTGGCTGCATGTGTGTCTCGACAACGGATTAATAAAAGAAGTGTACAAACTACTTGGTTACAGAAACATGGTGTACTCATTTTATGAGGTTATTTACTTACCCATGATGTAAAAAATAGCTCTGAATAAACAACAACTGAGCAGAAGCGCTTGTCGACCTCAGCGAAGAATACGCGTCTGGTGTGAACCCAGCGTAAGAGTCTCATCTAGACAAACCAGCGGACATTTTATATAGAAATAAACATTTATATACTTTTAACCACTAATGCTCATCTTGCACTCGCTGTGATGCGCCGTGTTCCGGATCAGAAATGTAGGATAGGCCGAAAAACTTTGTCTATCTTTGTTTTACCTTTTATTTATTTATTTATTTATTTATGTATTTCTGTAAATGGCGTTTGACTCAGTCAGTCTCTGCACTGTTCTTCCGCCGACGTCACGCTTGACCTTTCACCCCGATGATGAAATGTGTGGCGCATCACAGTGAGTGATTCTGAAGTCAACTAATTCTTTAAGCTTGGCAATAATAATAATAACTATTATAATTCTACATTCAAATAAAACGTAGCATGACTCTAAAATAGTTCTTAAGATGTCTGGAAAGCCAACATAATTGCTTAAAAACTATTTTCATGTAACTCATAATTAACTCATATTGTTTTCTCTCGTGATTCCTCATAATTACGGCGTCCTCTGGTTGAATATAACACAATGGGATCTTCCATCACATAAAAGACTCAGTGAATGAAAGATTCATCACAGTCCCATTAAAACTCTCATTTCACCCAAAGTTGGTCAAAGTAAGAAGATGTTAAACTGCCGTCCTCAGCTCGTCAGACGCATTCCCAGCGCTCCCACAAGCCGTGCTCAGCTCCAGGGTCGTCCACATGGGACGAGGACTGATGACAATCTTCCGTGTCAGAAGTCCCAGTTATGGTTTATTCACTCTTTACTCCCGCTCGACCCCGGCACGAAATACTCAAGCCTCCATTATTGCTGATTTGTTTGTTCACAGTCACATTGGAAACAGGAGGAAAACATTAAAAAGCAATTAATACACCAAAATGGGGTCTCTTAGGGGAGCGGCGTCACGCTTTAAACGCCACAAACACGGAAAAGCAGCTTTTAGCGAGACTCGCGCGCGTCCCAGCAGACGCTCTGACTGACAGCGGGACGAGGCCAAACAACGCCGTCCGCGGCCGGCATAATCAATGTGACATTAGCACACACATAATGGAGGAGAGGGGAAGCGGGTCGAGTGTGTGTGTGTGTGTGTCTGTGTGTGAGAGAGAGTGTGCGTGTGCGTGTGTGTGTGTGTGTGTGTTTGTGTGCGCGCGCTTAATAACAGTACAACTGGAAACTTGCTCACTGTTTCCGGAGCTTCCAGGACGCAGCTTTTGATTGTCTTCGAGAAGGACTTCACACAATCTCAAGATCTCCGTAACACACACTTTAAAAGATATCAGGAAAGAGTGTATATTAATATCAGTCTTCTTTAAAGGTCTTGAGACGCTCTTTCTCTGTCATTCGCAATTAATCATAAAGCGATAAACTCAATATCACAGTTTTTTTCACTGCTTACACACATTTTCTAAACTCTACACACAAATCCAAGATCAAAGTTTTTTCACATCTCCTGATAAATGAGGATCTGCATTCAGAATATCACACACATCTCAAAAGCAAACATTTGTCTTACGTTGCAAACACCTTTGCCATAATATAATATTTGTGGATATATCATACACAGTTATTCACAACCTTAAGCTCTTCTTTAACACACATTTCTGCACACGATTGAAAGTAATTGGCGGAGAGATGTTTAGAAAGTTCACGGTAAACACGAAAGCAAGATTGAAACCAAACACATTTTTTTTTACCGTAAACATTTGTTGCTATGAATACAGTATTACACAGTCCGAAAAAACTCGACCTTTGACCTTTTATAAGCCATGATTGATGTGTGTTGAGTAAAGAGTGTTTGCACATGTGAGGAGAGTGTGTGTGTCTGTGTGTGTGTGTGTGTGTGTGTGTGTGTGTGTGTGTGTGTGTGTGTGTGTGTGTGTGTGTATGTGTGTGTGAGAGAGAGAGAGAGAGAGAGAGAGAGAGTGTGTGTGCGTGCGTGAGGAGTGTGTGTGTGTGTGTGGGTCTCTGATGATGTACTGTGGTCTTTGGGGAGGTTGTGTTTGAAAAAGGAAATCAAGAAACTGTCTGTTAGATTGGTGTGTGTTACATAGAGAAGTGTGTGTTTGCAGAAAGTGTTTTATGAAATTGAATAGTAATAGCCGAAGGCCGAGAATAAGTGTGTAGTTTGGCAGATCTGGTGTGTGTGTGTTTCTGGTGTTTGAGTGTCAGGTTTCAGCAACTGTGTGACAATAGAACTGTAATAAATAAGTGTATTTTAAATTGTAATAAAATCTGTAATAACACGATCCCTGTTCCCGGAGCTTTCAGGACATTTTCCCCTTCGAGGAGAACTTCCCTCAATCTCAGGCTCTCCGTAACACACACTGTAAAGATCTCAAGACCTGGAATGATCAGCCGCTCGTCTCACTCGTACTCCTCCACAATTAATCATGAAGTGATAAACCTCAGAGCGAGACACACACACTTCCAATAGTGAGCGCATGTAACTGTAAAACAAGGTTTTCCAAGGTTCGGTTACATCTAATCACATTTATACTTACCAGTTTTATTAAAGCATTTTAATATGTCAAAACAACATTGTGCGGTTCTCAACATCTCCGGTGCACACTGCTCACACTGGACCTGACTGCAGTTCATAAACACGGGAGATATACTGTATGTTTTTGAGAATTAATGATTAACGGTTTATTTGATATTTCATAAAGCCTGGGCTAGACAAGGGGACGGTCCTTCAAACGCTCCTGGTTTCGAGGGTCGGCTCATTGTGAGATGGAGGTCTGCATGGATTGGCTGTGGAGGAGAGGCTTTCAGGAACACCCCAAGGTGAGCGCGGTCCTGCGCAACAATGGCGTATGCAGAGCGCCGCGAGCCGCGCCAGCCTTGCAGAAAACCATAGAAACGGAGAAGAGGCCGAAGCCTTTGTGAAGACAGACGACTGAAGACGTTCATCACTCATGCAGGAATATATTTATGCCACTATTGTGTTATTTTAAAGCATTCGAACAAAAAGCACGAGATGTTTTTCCCAATGTTCCCCGATTGCAGGAGCCGTCACTAAACATGGGATTCACCTGTTAAACTCGGGAACGTGATCGACGGTTGATCCCAGAGCACATGATCGGGGTCACGGCAGAGGTCAGAGGTCGGAGGTCAGAGGTCAGCATCCTCGAGCTCGATGTCCAGGGCCGACAGACACTCAGTGCTAAGCAGAGATGAATCAATTAACACACATCAAATCAAGAATTCATGCAGTCTGAAGTGACAAATACTCTCTCTCTCTCTCTCTCTCTCTCTCTCTCTCCTTCAGTTATTAACCACTGAAACTCGTGGTTTAGGCTATGTTTACACAGAAATCTGCATATGGCGACAACATTTAGTCTTTTATCCATTGCAAGCGACACATTTACATTCTTACCAGTTCTTGCTTCTCTGGGAATCGAACCCATGACTTTAGTGTTGCAAGCGCCAGTGCTCCACTGTGTGTGCTGCAGGACATTATATATTATAAGTTATAATTTGGCAACATTGTGATACACAGTCATGCTAATAAAGCTATTTTGAAATTAAGTTAAAAAATGTAATTTAATTGAAAAACATAAAAAGTAAATGTAAACAATAATGAGAAAAGAAGAAGTTCTCATAGAGTGATGTCTTGTGTGCATCACGTCTGGAGCGCCTGAGCGCTGTATAAACCCGTTCCCATCGCCGCTCGGCCATTTCACTGAGTCTTGCCACTAACACATCGCAGACACTTGATATGTTTGCATGGGGATTTAGGGATGAACATTATCGTGTTTTCAGAGCCAACATCTGGCGGGGTAAAAGGTTACAGTAGAGATCCCAGCCCTTCACTGAATTCCTTCCGTCAGATAAATCAGCAACACGTCACTGTGAACTGGGGGATTGCAGGAACGCTAACTCAATCCCGCCTGAACCCCATTCCTCCTCTTCAAACACGACGGCCATTAAACCCAGACCTGTGACCTCGGCCCGCTCAGAACCCGTGCGCTCGTCAGCGCTCGCAGGAACGATCCAGAACACTAATGTACATGAACACTTGCCATCAGGACAGAGAGAAGACATCCGTCACACGCGTGACTCACACTCACGTCAGAGACGGTCAGCTTTACAGCTCTTCTGCCCTGTCAGCCGGTGTACTGTCAGAACACACTGGTCTTCTGCTGTCGTTGTGTTGTGTTGTGCTGGAGAACACACTGGTCTTCTGCTGTCGTTGTGTTGTGTTGTGCTGGAGAACACACAGGTCTTCTGCTGTCGTTGTGTTGTGCTGGAGAACACACTGGTCTTCTGCTGTCGTTGTGTTGTGTTGTGCTGGAGAACACACTGGTCTTCTGCTGTCGTTGTGTTGTGTTGTGCTGGAGAACACACTGGTCTTCTGCTGTCGTTGTGCTGTGCTGGAGAACACACTGGTCTTCTGCTGTCGTTGTGTTGTGCTGGAGAACACACTGGTCTTCTGCTGTCGTTGTGTTGTGCTGGAGAACACACAGGTCTTCTGCTGTCGTTGTGTTGTGCTGGAGAACACACAGGTCTTCTGCTGTCGTTGTGTTGTGCTGGAGAACACACAGGTCTTCTGCTGTCGTTGTGTTGTGCTGGAGAACACACTGGTCTTCTGCTGTCGTTGTGTTGTGCTGGAGAACACACTGGTCTTCTGCTGTCGTTGTGTTGTGCTGGAGAACACACTGGTCTTCTGCTGTCGTTGTGCTGTGCTGGAGAACACACTGGTCTTCTGCTGTCGTTGTGTTGTGCTGGAGAACACACTGGTCTTCTGCTGTCGTTGTGTTGTGCTGGAGAACACACTGGTCTTCTGCTGTCGTTGTGTTGTGCTGGAGAACACACAGGTCTTCTGCTGTCGTTGTGTTGTGTTGGAGAACACACTGGTCTTCTGCTGTCGTTGTGTTGTGCTGGAGAACACACTAGTCTTCTGCTGTCGTTGTGCTGTGTTGGAGAACACACAGGTCTTCTGCTGTCGTTGTGTTGTGTTGTGCTGGAGAACACACTGGTCTTCTGCTGTCGTTGTGTTGTGTTGTGCTGGAGAACACACTGGTCTTCTGCAGTCGTTGTGTTGTGCTGGAGAACACACTGGTCTTCTGCTGTCGTTGTGTTGTGCTGGAGAACACACTGGTCTTCTGCTGTCGTTGTGTTGTGTTGTGCTGGAGAACACACTGGTCTTCTGCAGTCGTTGTGTTGTGCTGGAGAACACACAGGTCTTCTGCTGTCGTTGTGTTGTGCTGGAGAACACACAGGTCTTCTGCTGTCGTTGTGTTGTGCTGGAGAACACACAGGTCTTCTGCTGTCGTTGTGTTGTGCTGGAGAACACACTGGTCTTCTGCTGTCGTTGTGTTGTGTTGTGCTGGAGAACACACTGGTCTTCTGCTGTCGTTGTGTTGTGCTGGAGAACACACTGGTCTTCTGCTGTTGTTGTGTTGTGCTGGAGAACACACTGGTCTTCTGCTGTCGTTGTGTTGTGCTGGAGAACACACTGGTCTTCTGCTGTCGTTGTGTTGTGCTGGAGAACACACTGGTCTTCTGCTGTCGTTGTGTTGTGCTGGAGAACACACTGGTCTTCTGCTGTCGTTGTGTTGTGCTGGAGAACACACTGGTCTTCTGCTGTTGTTGTGTTGTGCACTGAGGGTACCAGGAGTAGAACTGTTATGGCCAGCTCAACGTGACGTCACGACGATAATAAAGATAATGTGTTTATCAGTAGCGCTGTTTTATACGTCAAGCATCACTTTTACTTTAAACTACGGATGCACCGAATCCAGATTTTTGGGGTTCGGCCGAATATCCCCAAAAAAAACTTGTTAAGATGGCCGGCGTATCAGTTCGGATCCACTGAAAAACCAACTCCTCACACCCGCCCTTCCAAACTGCCCTTCCGCTTTGGTTCCAGCGAGCCTACTCACCACACCAGCCCAGCCGAACCAGCACATCCCGTCTGCCCAGCTGAACCCACGCACCTCGTCTGCACAGCCAAACCTACGGAGCTCGAATGCCCAGCTGAGTCCACGTGTCTCATCTGTCCTACCGAATCTGCGCATCTCTTCGAACCAGCCGAGCCTGAGACCGTAAGCATCTTGATCACCGAACCGAGCTCAAAATTCCCACCCAGCCTCCCTCTCCCTCCTCCTCCTCTGTTCCACTCGTCTCCGTCTCCCACCGTTCCCTCGGATCCATCACCCTGTCCAGCCATTCGGATCCTTCACGGGTCAGCTGGGAGCAGTCGCCATCTAGGAAGGAGGAGCCCTCCACTCCACCTACAACCTCGGCGGACTTCGCTCCTCCTCGTCCCGCCTCCCTGACTCCCTCACCTACGCTCATACCACCCTTGTTTACAGCGCGGACCTTCAGCCATTCGAGCTCGCCAGCCTCCCTCTGTCAGTCTGCTCCACCTGGGTCTGTCCTCCTATGTTACGGACTTACGGACCGTTCCCTGTGCTCCGGCCCTCCACCCCTTCTTCTACGGACCGCTCAGCCACCCCTCAGGCTTCACCACTGCCTTCGGTCATCTCGGCTCGCCCTCTGTCCTCTGGACCCACCCTGTGTACTCGAGTGGTCATCACTGCGGTCCGGTCGCGGTCATCGGGGTCTTTGTCATCTCTCCCTTGCCTTGGATCTTCGCCTGAGCAGTGGGCTCCTGTCCGGTGTACATCGCTTCCGACCTTCGCACTAGTGACATCAGAACTATTACCACCATGGCATACCGCACTACATCTCCCAGCTCTCCCCTGGATCTGCACCTGTCCCGCACTACATCTCCCAGCTCTCCACTGGATCCGCACCTGTCCCGCACTACATCTCCCAGCTCTCCCCTGGATCCGCACCTGTATGCACTACATCACCCAGCTCTCCCCTGGATCTGCACCTGTCCCGCACTACATCTCCCAGCTCTCCCCTGGATCCGCACCTGTCCCGCACTACATCTCCCAGCTCTCCCCTGGATCCGCACCTGTCCCGCACTACATCTCCCAGCTCTCCCCTGGATCCGCACCTGTCCCGCACTACATCTCCCAGCTCTCCCCTGGATCCGCACGTGTCCCGCACTACATCTCCCAGCTCTCCCCTGGATCTGCACCTGTCCCGCCCTACATCTCCCAGCTCTCCCCTGGATCCGCACCTGTCCCGCACTACATCTCCCAGCTCTCCCCTGGATCTGCACCTGTCCCGCACTACATCTCCCAGCTCTCCCCTGGATCTGCACCTGTCCCGCACTACATCTCCCAGCTCTCCCCTGGATCCGCACCTGTCCCTCACTACATCTCCCAGCTCTCCCCTGGATCTGCACCTGTCCCGCACTACATCTCCCAGCTCTCCCCTGGATCCGCACCTGTCCCGCACTACATCTCCCAGCTCTCCCCTGGATCTGCACCTGTCCCGCACTACATCTCCCAGCTCTCCCCTGGATCCGCACCTGTCCCGCACTACATCTCCCAGCTCTCCCCTGGATCCGCACCTGTATGCACTACATCTCCCAGCTCTCCCCTGGATCTGCACCTGTCCCGCCCTACATCTCCCAGCTCTCCCCTGGATCTGCACCTGTCCCGCACTACATCTCCCAGCTCTCCCCTGGATCTGCACCTGTCCCGCACTACATCTCCCAGCTCTCCCCTGGATCCGCACCTGTCCCGCACTACATCTCCCAGCTCTCCCCTGGATCTGCACCTGTCCCGCACTACATCTCCCAGCTCTCCCCTGGATCCGCATCTATCCCGCACTACATCTCCCAGCTCTCCCCTGGATCCGCACCTGTCCCGCACTACATCTCCCAGCTCTCCCATGGATCCGCACTTGTACGCAGTTTCCCTGATTATCCCGCACCTGCACTTCTTCAGCTCTGATCACCTCGCTGCTCACTCTATATATCCCCAGTCTCACTTCAGTTCACGGTCGGATATCGTCACCACGTCACTGATTCCTGGTTCCTTGTATATCATCTGAGAGACATTCTAATCTGAGTGTTTGTTTTATTATCTTATATATCCTGAGTTTGCATCCCGTGTATAAAGCCTGAGTTCATCGTACCTGTTCCTGAGTGTATTAACGTGTTAACGTTAATATGTTAATAATACATATTAACGTGATTGTGTTCTCGAGTTCCAAACACTGTTGTGTGAATGAACGGCCAGAATGCATTAAGTTTACTGTTGTCTGTTAGAACGGTGTCGTGTTAGCGGCCCCTAAGTTATTAACTAATTGTGACCGGAGCGGTATGGTTTTTCTTAGTAAAAATAAATCCAGATAGCACGGACTACGTCACCCTGGGAATTGCACCCAAGGAAATATAAAAGGGACCCAGGTTTGGTGGTGCAGTGAAAAGACAGAGTCGCTCCATCCAATAAATGAATGGTTTTATTTAAAAGGAAAAATATCCCACTAGCACCATTTGTTCACAATATAAATCTCTGGCAAGTTTATTACAACAATACAGGATATATCAATGTTAAAAGAACATTCCTCCAGACATGGCTGATTCAAGCACTGAATCACATTAAACCAAACATCACAAACCGAAAATGTATGTACCGTCCCCACAAAATAAACCAGACAAGAAAAATAATTACTACAAAAAGAATGTAACTGCAAGGCTAAAGCTTACGTTAGGGGTGGCAAGCTGGCTGTAAACAATTGTGCTCTCAACCATTTATGTGCACGGGAAACTACATATGAAGAGGTGCTCCAACCTCACAGCAAATGTGTTCACCCAGGTGACTATCCTCCCCCTCGGCGCACTCAGCCTTGACTCGAACCAAAAGAAACAAAAATAAATATTAGTAGGTAAGATACAAATACAAAATAATCACAACAGACACAAATATGATGATTGACCAAATCAGGTGGTGCACGGATGATAATCTGTCCTACCTCATCGGCAGTGAGGACCCCAAAATACTCAATGGGTGACCGTTAGATAGACACGCTAATATAACACCACACGGCACTGCGGCCCAAATCACACTGGTCAGTCTAACTTCATTACTGAAATAGCAAAATAACCCAAACCATAAAGATGAAATCAAAAACAAAACACAGCGACTATTAAAGTCATGAAAACCTAACAAAATGATTGTTCACGAAGGACCAGGGGAATGATCTAGTCAAAGAAAAACAGCAGCACGACCTGAATTAATCACGTGGTACGTGGAAGACTGCAAAACAAAACATAACAATCAGACAAGGGATCTACTCCAATCAACAGATACAAAACATTACTAAATCATACGTACCCGTACGTACACGAGAATCACACACATCACAAATCACACATATCACGATGTCAGGATGCACTCGCGAATGTTCCTCTAAAACACACAATAACCCCCATTAAACTTGACTAACCCCATACAACCCACATCACAACAGATCGTGATCGCCGACATACCTCAAAGCTTTCCATGAGCGCTCGACGCAACTCCCAGGGCACGCAGCCGACACGGTTACAGCGATCCTTCAAAGATAAAAACACAGTCTAAACACTTTAAAACCACACGAAGCCGTGCATAACCTCCGTCGCTTACCTGGACTATAGTAAACCGGAAGAGGGGCGGGTGTGACAAAGCCTACATTCTAGGCCTTCCTGTCGAAACATTTAAATACGCTGGCCCCGATCACCTCATCCACCCATTCCCATATAAGGGTAATGACGCCAACAAATGACTACATAATGATCTTTGCATCGGAAGTGAATTAATAAAAACTAACTTTATCTGGACAATAACTTTATTCTAGAGCTGCTGTAAAGCCGGAACACTGTTACTGTAATCTCCTGTTACTGTAATCTCCTGTTACTATCATCTCCTGTTACTGTAATCTCCTGTTACTGTAATCTCATGTTACTATAATCTCCTGTTACTGTAATCTCCTGTTAATGTAATCTCCTGTTACTGTAATCCCTGTTACTGTAATCTCTGTTACTGTAATCTCCTGTTACTGTAATCTCTGTTACTGTAATCTCCTGTTACTGTAATCTCCTGTTATCACTGTAATCTCATGTTACTGTAATCTCCTGTTACTGTAATCTCCTGTTACTGTAATCTCCTGTTACTGTAATCTCATGTTACTATAATCTCCTGTTACTGTAATCTCCTGTTACTGTAATCTCATGTTACTATAATCTCCTGTTACTGTAATCTCCTGTTACTGTAATCTCTGTTACTGTAATCTCATGTTACTGTAATCTCCTGTTACTGTAATCTCCTGTTAATGTAATCTCCTGTTACTGTAATCCCTGTTACTGTAATCTCTGTTACTGTAATCTCCTGTTACTGTAATCTCCTGTTACTGTAATCTCCTGTTACTGTAATCTCCTGTTACTGTAATCTCCTGTTACTGTAATCCCTGTTACTGTAATCTCTGTTACTGTAATCTCCTGTTACTGTAATCTCTGTTACTGTAATCTCATGTTACTATCATCTCCTGTTACTGTAATCTCCTGTTACTGTAATCTCCTGTTACTGTAATCCCTGTTACTGTAATCTCCTGTTACTGTAATCTCCTGTTACTGTAATCTCCTGTTACTGTAATCTCCTGTTACTGTAATCTCCTGTTATCACTGTAATCTCCTGTTACTGTAATCTCCTGTTACTGTAATCTCCTGTTACTGTAATCTCCTGTTATCACTGTAATCTCCTGTTACTGTAATCTCCTGTTACTGTAATCTCATGTTACTATAATCTCCTGTTACTGTAATCTCCTGTTACTGTAATCCCTGTTACTGTAATCTCTGTTACTGTAATCTCCTGTTACTGTAATCTCTGTTACTGTAATCTCTTTTACTGTAATCTCCTGTTACTGTAATCTCCTGTTACTGTAATCTCCTGTTACTGTAATCTCTTTTACTGTAATCTCCTGTTACTGTAATCTCCTATTACTGTAATCTCCTGTTACTGTAATCTCCTGTTACTGTAATCCCTGTTACTGTAATCTCTGTTCCTGTAATCTCTCTCTCTCTCTCTCTCTCTCTCTCTCTCTCTCTCTCTCTCTCTCTCTCTCTCTCTCTCTCTCTCTCTCTGATGCGACACACATTACATCATCAGGTTGAAAGGTCAAGCGTGACGTCGGCGGAAGAACAGACCCAGTGTTTATAAAGTGAACGTGCGAAGACGGAGTCAAACGCCATTTACAAAAACAAACAAAAAAGTTAAACAACGATGTCAGCTGATTTTAAAGTAGGAGAGTTTTTTGCCCCACCCTAAATTTCTGACCCGGAACACGCTTGACCTTTCAACCTGATGATGTTTGTGGTTTAAAAGTATATAAATGTTTATTTCTATATAAAATGTCCGCTGGTGTGTCTAGATGAGACTCTTATTCCTCGGCTGGATCGTGACTGAAGCTGAAACTCACATCTGGACCTTCGACCCGCTGGACCATTGAAGACACTATATGGAGAACATCCTGGAGTGTGTTCCTCACAAACCTGCATTTCTCTTCCACTGAAGAACGAAACACACGAACATGATGACGTGCGGGAGAGTGAACTATCAGGACATTTTAATTCTGAAGTGAACTCCTCAAGCTCCAGCTCGCTCCTACCTGGAAGTTAATATCCTCACAATAGAAACTGAAGACGTTGATCAGCGTCTTCAGGCGTGTTTAATAACCCTTGGATATAAACTCTGCAGTAAGCGAGCAGGATTGAGTCCGGCACATTCCTATACCATAATCAGAGTCCTGTGTGAGTCCCAGCTGTAGGGTCTTTGTTTGCCTGGATCGTCACTAGAGCCCTGCACGGGCCTCAAATCTAGGCCCTAGCCCGGCCCTGGCCCGAGACGCTCAGGCCCTAGCCCGGCCCGTGTCCGACAGCTCATCATAATTATCAGCCCGAGTCCGACCCGAGCCCGTTTTTTTTTTTTTTTTTTTTTTTTTTTTAAATATAGGCTACATGTAGCCTGGTCTAGGGCAAACTAACTATTTGCAGCCATTAAAATAGTTCCGTTTTGTTAGTTATGTTTCTTATCATTTCTTTATTAAGTTAATTTAGACAAATGTTCGTTTCTTTTTGTTTTTTATTGACGACCAAGCAGTCGACAGCGAGTTAAACATGTTTGATCCATTTAGCCTCTCAAATCAACACTTTACTTGGCTACAATAAAATCCATAAAACACCTTAAGCATATCACACATAGACAGTTATAGTTTAAACGTTTATTATCATTTTTTTAAAGCTGAGGCAAACTGCTCTGCTGCTCGCAGTCGCAACAGCGCTCGCAAACGAAATGAGCTATAGCCTATACACAAATCAAATAAATGGCATTAAATTAAAAACAAACATGCACATTATCTTACCTCAAAAATCAAGTCTTCACTACAGAACATGGCCATTCTTATTTCCAATAGTTTCCAACAGACTGATGAAAATAAAGTCGTTTTCAAACGAAGCCAACAAGACAGCCCCCTAACATGGCTAAGAACAGTTTCTTACAGAGCATCGTGAAGAAAAATCACAGCATCCACAGTGGAAGGTTTTAATCCAGTCAGCCCGAACTATCTTGAACTATTCCAGCTGCGCTGAAGTCACGGTCGCTATACTTCTGCTGCTGGCGGGGACACTAAAAACAGCGAGCCGGTCGCGCAAATCTTGGGTCGCGCCGCCGGGAAACCTGTGTGCGTGCGTGTGTGTGTGTGTGCGCGAGCGCGAGCAGACTGTCATGTGTCAGTCATATGTCAGTGTGATAGGTTTAAAACGTCGTTCTATGTTTGTTTTTCCATCGTTAACTTCTCATATTTAATTTTAATACATGTCAAAAATAGGCTATAAAAAGAAGGATAAGCCTAAAACAGGCCCGAGGCCCGGCCCGCGTGTGAACTATGACGTGAAAATTGGCCCGAAGCCCGGCCCTAGGGGCGTAAATAAGTCGGGGCCCGTCGGGCTCGGGCTGAAATGCAGGGCTCTAATCGTCACATCTGTGGATCTGCTTGGACAGGTCTCACACAGGCACTTATGGCTACAACCTTCTTCATTATTCATGCTCAAAGCGGTGCCGTTCTCCACAGTGCAGAGGTGACGTGAACAGCAGACCAGTAGAGATGAGGAGCTGGGATATATCTGTGACGTCGGCTACGGTCCCGTGCGGATCATTGAGGATCTCAAGCCCCTGCTGGGAGTTTTCCTTGACCTGCTGTGCGACAACATTCAGAACCAGCCAAACTCTGCTGGACAGAGAATCAACTCCGCTTCTGGGCCCCAGTCACTTTAATGATGGACAGATGCACTTGTATAATGGATAGATGAACTTTTATGATGGATATATGAATTTTATGATATATAGATGCACTTTTATGATGGACAGATGCACTTTTATGATATATAGATGATCTTATGATATATAGATGCACTTATGATATATAGATGCACTTTTATGATGGATAGATGCACTTTTATGATGGACATATGCACTTTTATGATATATAGTTGCACTTTTATGATATATAGTTGCACTTTTATGATATATATATATGCACTTATGATATATAGATGCACTTTTATGATATATAGATGCACTTTTATGATATATATATATGCACTTCTATGATGGACAGATGCACTTTTATGATATATAGATGCACTTTTATGATATATAGATGCACTTATGATATCTATATGCACTTTAATGATATATAGATGCACTTATGATATATAGATGCACTTTTATGATAGATACAGTTTTATGATGGACAGATGCACTTCTATGATATATAGATGCACTTATGATATATAGATGCACTTATGATATATAGATGCACTTTTATGATATATAGATGCACTTTAATGATGGACAGATGAACGTTTATGATATATAGATGCACTTATGATATATAGATGCACTTATAATATATAGATGCACTTATGCTATATAGAGGCACTTTTATGATGGATAGATACACTTCTATGATGGACAGATGCACTTTTATGATGGACCGATGCACTTTTATGATATATAGATGCACTTATGATATATAGATGCACTTATGATATATAGACCCACTTTTATGATATATAGATGCACTTATGATATATAGATGCACTTTTATAATGGACAGATGCACTTTTATGATATATAGATGCACTTATGATATATCGATGCACTTTTATGATATATAGAGGGACTTTTATGATATATAGATGCACTTATGATATATAGATGCACTTTTATGATATATAGATGCACTTTTATGATATATAGATGCACTTATGATATATAGAGGGACTTTTATGATGATATATGCACTTTTATGATATATAGATGCACTTTTATGATATATAGATGCACTTATGATGTATATATATGCACTTTTATGATATATATATGCACTTTTATGATATATAGATTCAATTTTATGATATATAGATGCACTTATGATATATATGCACTTTTATGATATATAGATGCACTTATGATATATATGAACTTTTATGATGGATATATGCATTTCTATGATATATAGATGCACTTATGATATATAGATGCACTTTTATGATGGATATATGCATTTCTATGATGGATATATGCACTTTTATGATATATAGATGCACTTATGATATATAGATGCACTTATGATATATAGATGCACTTTTATGATATATAGATGCACTTTTATGATGGACAGATGCACTTTTATGATTGATAGATGCACTTTTATGATGGACAGATGCACTTTTATGATTGATAGATGCACTTTTATGATTGATATATGCACTTTTATGATGGACAGATGCACTTTTGTGATTGATAGATGCACTTTTATGATATATAGATGCACTTTTATGATATATAGCTGCACTTTTATGATAGATAGATGCACTTTTATGATGGACAGATGCACTTTTATGATGGACAGATGCACTTTTATGATGGATAGATGCACTTTTATGATGTACAGATTTACTTTTATGATGTACAGATTTACTTTTATGATGGACAGATGCACTTTTATGATGGACAGATGCACTTTTATGATGGACAGATGCACTTTTATGATGAATAGATGCACTTTTATGATGTACAGATTTACTTTTATGATGGACAGATGCACTTTTATGATGGAAAGATGCACTTTTATGATAGATAGATAGATGCACTTTTATGATATATATATATATATATATATATATATATATATATATATATATATATATATATATATACATATATATATATATATGCACTTTTATGATATAGGCCTATATATGCACTTTTTTGCTATTCACTTTTTAAATATAACTCAGATTGTGTTTGTCTGACAGAAGAGAGTCATATACAGCTAGCATGACTTGAGGGCGAGTAAATCATGGGCTAATTTTCATTTTAAAGTGAACTACTCCTTTAAATGTGTGGAGTCTGTGAGGAAGGTTGGTGAATGCCGTGCGTGCCGTAGCCTGACGGATGGCGTCCCGTGATCCTCCAGCCGTGTTTGAGATGGCTGAGACCAGAAGGGTCACGCAAACGCCAGGACAGATGGAAGTGGTCCGACAAATTACCCCATTCCCCTCTTTCCAGGGGGACCTCTGGGCTTAATCCACGGACTTTCTTCGAGCGGGCTCATTTATTTAGGGTGTCTTTGACCAATCAATCAGCAGATTCTGCTTAGGTCTGAACGCTGCGGCGAAGGGTGCCAAGTTTCAGATTGTGGAAGGGATTATCAGTCTGGAACCGAAGACACTCGCTGACCCTGACGTGACCCGCTGTAGACGGACTCGGATGTTTGGCATTTCAATTGGCAGGCTAATGCAACTTCATCTCGCAGCTGAGCCTTAGTTTGAAGCGGCTCTACCTCTGTGTCGTCTGTCATGCGCTGAACATTCACACTGAGTGATTATTCAGTGACACTTGTTGTCATATTGTGAGTGAACGGAGGTTTCCATTTGCAGCTGTGCTGGAGATGTGAGTAAGGAGGCTAATGTGTCATTATGAGCGCCGAATGACAGTAATAAACAGCTGCTTTCTGCACTGACGGATGCGACGCGACGCTGAAATGTCGACCAGACTATGCCACTGTCAGCCTGAATAAAACATGCATCTGCTCAATAAATTATCTCTGTGTGTCAAACCAAAATCTCTGTCTGAGAATGAGATCCGGAAGTGTGTTTTAGGAATATTTCCATTCTCATGCCTTTTCAAGCCTGTCTTTCTTTGAACAATAACTAATATACAAATGATACAAATAATGAAGATATACTGAGATAAGGATGCGTACATGTTTACTGCTGTATTACTATTCACTGTAATGGTGATGTTGTAGTACGCACTGAACTATTATTCATATCATTATTTATATATAAGTCGATGTGAAACAGTATTTGCATCGATGCAGACTCGTGAGAAGTTACAGTTCTGGCATCCTGACGGCAGAGAAACTTCAGTCATGTTTAATGCCGTTATTGGACCTGAGATATGCTAAAAGGATCTGGAGTCAGGAGGACAGGCAGAAGATCACTTAAACATGCTTAACATGTCTCTGTATTTATGACTTCTGAGTGGTGAACCCAAAGCAAAGAAAAAAGAGATCTCTTTAACATCTCAAATGAAATGCGGTTACGTGCACATCAGTCGGAGATGTGGGAGATTCTCCTGCTTTTCACATTTTGGTCCTAAAATAAAAATACTCTTGACAAATATGTTATCCAATCATAACAGTGTGCGTTTACTGACACACCTTAAAGGAGCCGCGCCTTAAAAACTGATCACTTCAGACAGAGATGGGTTAGGAGGGTTGAAAATAATGTTTTTTTTTTGTGAGTTAAAAAAAATTAACAATGTAAGTGAACCTCAAGGAACATAGTAAAATAAACCATTTAAACTCTGATATTCATGATCAGGGTTTTTTTTCTTCCTTTTTTTAATACCTTTCATTCTCATTAATCAACAACATTTTACATACTGTACATTTGTCATATCTGATATCGATTAGCATAGATACACAAAAGTATTAAACAGAAGAAATTATGACAAATATAAATGCAAGCAAAATAAGGTTTACTTTAAAATAAGGAAGAAGAATATGTTGTGTATATGTTGTGAAGCACCAGCGCACTAGTGTTACATTTCTTGAACAAGAACATGTTTATCTTACACTAGACGTCATACACACACTAGTGTGTCTGGAGACTGTGGCAGGCCACTCTTAAAAATAAAGGGTCTTTATAGGCACTGGTGGTTCAGTGAAGAAGCTTTAACATGTTTCCACTGCACTAAAGCTTCTTTATAGCGGAAAAGTGTCTTCAGATTATTACAATGTTCTTCACACTACACTGATTCTTTCTTTTAGGTGTTTCTTTTAAGAACTGATCTCTGAAAGATTCTTTGGGGAACCAAATATAGTTGTTCGATGGCGTTTCTGCAAAAAAAAACAACAACAAAAAAACAAGCCAACAAAACCAAACAAACCAAAAACCCACTTGTTTGTCAGCTGTATTTGTGAGGGTGCAGTGAGGACTGAAGCTGTAGGGTGTTTTGCGAGTGTGTCCCGCAGTGATGTGTGGACGCGGCTCCTCAACCACACACATGACCTGAGGAATGATTCACGTCTCCATCACTCAGAACGGCACCGGTGAAGTGTGTCCGGCACACACACACACACACACACACACACACACACACACACACACACACACACACACACACACACACTAATGAAGGCCTGTGACGGCAGCGGTCTGGAGAAACTGGGGTTTATTGTTGTCACAATATGTGCGTCTGTGTGGCGGATGTTCCATGTGTCCTGTCCTCACCTGTGTCACACATGCCCAGCAGTGTCATCAAACACCACGCGTGTGTGTGGCCCTGGCATCTCCTCACCTGTGGACACCTCCTCAGGACACCTGTCACTCACCTGTCACCTCTCTCGTCAACCCCGCAGACGCTCCGGCTCATCCCGGTGAATCACATGTGACTGTCTGTGTGTGTGTGTGTGTGTGTGTGTGTGTGTGTGTGTGTGTGTGTGTGTGTGTGTGTGTGTGTGTGTGTGTGATGAAGAGGTGTGGACTGAATGATGAGATTTACAAAGCTAAAAGAAAGCATTCTCAGAAATGTTATGAACAAACGTTCTTCCAAAAGCATTGATAGAATGTGCATTGTTATGATCACAAAAAACGTGTGTACTTCTCTCTTCCAGATGTGAAATGTATAAATCCAATCACCACCTAATTAATGTCATTAAAGGGGACATATCATGAAAATCAGAATTTCCCCGTGTGTAAGTGCTGTAATTGGGTCCCAGTGCTTCTGCCAACCTAGAAAACGCAAAAAGTGAAACCCAGTAACTTTGTTCTGGTGAGTCTTTCTCTGCAAGCATGTCAAAAATAAGCTGATCAGATTTCACTCCCTTTCTGACATATGAAGAGGATCTTATTATAATATTACCGGCCCTTAATCTGCACGTTTATAATATTACCGGCCCTTAATCTGCACGTTTATAATATTACCGGCCCTTAATCTGCACGTTTATAATATTACCGGCCCTTAATCTGCTTGTTTATAATATTACCGGCCCTTAATCTGCACGTTTATAATATTACCGGCCCTTAATCTGCACGTTTATAATATTACCGGCCCTTAATCTGCGAGTTTATAATATTACCGGCCCTTAATCTGCACGTTTATAATATTACCGGCCCTTAATCTGCACGTTTATAATATTACCGGCCCTTAATCTGCACGTTTATAATATTACCGGCCCTTAATCTGCGAGTTTATAATATTACCGGCCCTTAATCTGCGAGTTTATAATATTACCGGCCCTTAATCTGCACGTTTATAATATTACCGGCCCTTAATCTGCACGTTTATAATATTACCGGCCCTTAATCTGCTTGTTTATAATATTACCGGCCCTTAATCTGCACGTTTATAATATTACCGGCCCTTAATCTGCACGTTTATAATATTACCGGCCCTTACAACGCTATCTCACGACCAATTCGTACGAATTTGTACGAGTGATTAAAAGGTGGCTAATTCGTACGAATTTGTACGATTTGTCTAAACCCACGTGACGGTTGGGTTTAGGGGCGGGGTCAGGGGTAGGTCATTCGTATGAATTCATACGATTTTGGCAAATCGTAAAATATGTACGATTTAGCAAAAAACGTACAAATTCGTACGAGTGAGATCATATGAATTGGTACGAATTAGCCACCTCGTAAAATTCATACGAATTGCCGTGAGATCGGGTTGGCTCTTAATATGCACATTTATGATATTACCGGCCCTTAATCTGCACGTTTATGATATTACCGGCCCTTAATCTGCACGTTTATGATATTACCGGCCCTTAATCTGCACGTTTCTAATATTACCGGCCCTTAATCTGCACGTTTATATTATTACCGGCCCTTAATCTGCACGTTTACGATATTACCGGCCCTTAATCTGCTCGTTTATGATATTACCGGCCCTTAATCTGCTCGTTTATAATATTACCGGCCCTTAATCTGCACGTTTATATTATTACCGGCCCTTAATCTGCACCTTTATGATATTACTGGCCCTTAATCTGCGAGTTTATAATATTACCGGCCCTTAATATGCACATTTATGATATTACCGGCCCTTAATCCGCACATTTACAATATTACCGGCCCTTAATCTGCTCGTTTATAATATTACCGGCCCTTAATCTGTACGTTTATGATATTCCTGGCCCTTAATCTGCACGTTTATGATATTCCCGGCCCTTAATCCGCACGTTTATGATATTACCGGCCCTTAATCTGCGAGTTTACAATATTACCGGCCCTTAATCTGCTCGTTTATAATATTACCGGCACTTAATCTGTACGTTTATGATATTCCTGGCCCTTAATCTGCACGTTTATGATATTCCCGGCCCTTAATCCGCACGTTTATGATATTACCGGCCCTTAATCTGCACGTTTACAATATTACCGGCCCTTAATCTGCATGTTTATGATATTACCGGCCCTTAATCTGCGAGTTTACGATATTACCGGCCCTTAATCTGCGTGTTTATGATATTACCGGCCCTTAATCTGCGAGTTTACAATTTTACCGGCCCTTAATATGCACTTTTATGATATTACCGGCCCTTAATATGCACGTTTACAATATTACCGGCCCTTAATCTGCACGTTTATGATATTACCGGCCCTTAATCTGCGAGTTTACAATATTACCGGCCCTTAATCTGCACGTTTATGATATTACCGGCCCTTAATCTGCACGTTTGTGATATTACCGGCCCTTAATCTGTGAGTTCACAATATTACCGGCCCTTAATCTGCACGTTTCTAATATTACTGACCCTTTATCTGCACGTTTATGATATTACCGGCCCTTAATCTGTGAGTTTACATTATTACCGGCCCTTAATCTGCACGTTTATGATATTACCGGCCCTTAATCTGTGAGTTTACATTATTACCGGCCCTTAATCTGCACGTTTATGATATTCCCGGCCCTTAATCTGCACGTTTACAATATTACGGGCCCTTAATCTGCACGTTTATGATATTACCGGCCCTTAATCTGCACGTTTACAATATTACGGGCCCTTAATCTGCACGTTTATGATATTACCGGCCCTTAATCTGTGAGTTTACATTATTACCGGCCCTTAATCTGCACGTTTATGATATTACCGGCCCTTAATCTGCATGTTTACAATATTACGGGCCCTTAATCTGCACGTTTATGATATTACCGGCCCTTAATCTGCACCTTTATGATATTCCCGGCCCTTAATCTGCACGTTTATGATATTACCGGCCCTTAATCTGCACTTTTATGATATTACCGGCCCTTAATCTGTGAGTTTACAATATTACCAGCCCTTAATCTGCACGTTTCTAATATTACTGACCCTTAATCTGCACGTTTATGATATTACCGGCCCTTAATCTGTGAGTTTACAATATTACCGGCCCTTAATCTGCACATTTATGATATTACCGGCCCTTAATCTGTGAGTTTACAATATTACCAGCCCTTAATCTGCACATTTATGATATTACCGGCCCTTAATCTGTGAGTTTACAATATTACCGGCCCTTAATCTGCACATTTATGATATTACCGGCCCTTAATCTGTGAGTTTACAATATTACCGGCCCTTAATCTGCACGTTTCTAATATTACTGACCCTTAATCTGCACGTTTATGATATTACCGGCCCTTAATCTGTGAGTTTACAATATTACCGGCCCTTAATCTGCACGTTTATGATATTCCCGGCCCTTAATCTGCGAGTTTACAGTATTACCGGCCCTTAATCTGCACGTTTATGATATTACCGGCCCTTAATCTACACGTTTATGATATTACCGGCCCTTAATCTGCACGTTTATGATATTACCGGCCCTTAATCTGTGAGTTTGCAATATTCCCGGCCCTTAATCTGCACGTTTATGATATTACCGGCCCTTAATCTGCACGTTTACAATATTACCAGCCCTTAATCTGCGAGTTTACAGGCGGAGCTGCAGCTCATTTGCATTTAAAGCGACACACTAAAACGGCACAAAGGGGCAAATTTGACAAGCTAATAAATGATCTGGTGTTTTGAGCTGAAGCTTCACAGACACATTCTGGAAACACCAGAGATATATATTACATCTGGTGAAAGGGGGCGTAATATGTCACCTTTAACAAAAGTGAAACCATGTTCTGACGGTTAAGTACCGCACTGAAAAACCAAGATGCCTAAGACTAGAAATGACTAGTATTCTGACTGCATAAGATGTCTAAGAGTTATATTTACCTGACCGAATCACTTGGGAATCAAGGTCACTAGTGTTCCACGAACCACAGACTCCAGACAATGGCTTTGAATATGCTTTAATCACGGAGAGGATCTCGTATCGATCACAGAGAATCCACCAGCAAAAACAATAGTTCATATCGGATAGATACAGAGCATGGTGAGAATAACATGACATATTACTCATTATCATCACTTTTATCAAATATGATTGGTTCTTTTTTGCAAATCTGCATCCACCTCTTCTCTCTGAGCAAATTTAGATATAACAAAATCATCAAAATCATGAGGTTATTAGTTTGTCTTGAGGCTATTATATTTAAGTAATGGTCTAGCCAGAGTCTTAAGCCTCCACTATTTTGACACACAGACTGTGGTTAGCTTCTCCGCCGTTAGACAGCGAACAGAAGGTGTCCACTGAAGGTGTTCCTCTTCCAACTGTCCGTGTAGATCCGCCGCTTCTCTATGAGCTGAAGATATATCCGGTCTCCTCGCTCCAACAGGAGACTGACGGAGTTGCCGGTCGTGTCTTCTGAGTCGTGTCCGGGCGGGTTATCTGACGCTGACGCCACTAAAATGCCGTTTTTTAGCAGTCTCACACCAGTCGCTTCTTCATCAGGATTGAAGACCACAAAGATGAAGAAATAAACTCATTTTACTGGTGCAGTGAAGATTCCTGTAGATAACCATAGAAACCCAGGCTCTTAAAATATTGACAAATGACCTGACAGAATTGTGTTTAGAATCCGCAGAGTTATGATACCTGTGTTGGTGTCGTAAGCATTTCCAATGTTAGTAAATGTATTTTCATACACAAGAGTGGTTGCTTCAGGAGAAGCACCATAATATCTACGGCCCGATGAACCTGACAGTGAGGCTGAGAAAGCCACTTTTACCCTTTCTGCAAAAAAAAGAAGAAAATAATAAAGTGAAAAGAAGAAGAATATTTCTAGTTGGAACTTAAAGTCCCCTGTGGTGTAAATCCAGCTTGTAATGTAGTTTATGTGTGTATGTGGTGTTATTAATCTGCTTTAACACACACCATGTGTAAGTTCATGAGTCGACAGCATTGCTGAGTATTTTCTGCTTAAAACTGCAGTGAACCAAAGACAGTCTCAAACACACGGTGTGAAATCGCTGGTGTTTCTGACGTCACACACTACCTTGACCAATCAGATCAACGTGTGATCGTCCACCAGTGGATCTCTGAGTGAGTGAGTGGAGGCGGGGCTCATTTGCATATTCATAGAGCCACGCATACTAAATGAGGCAAGGGTGTCGAGTTACATTCAAGATATTTTAAGGCATGACGGAATCTTTTGAAGGAATTCGTTTTTTTAATGATTAGTTTTTAAACTGGTGTCTCCAGTGTGATCATTCAGGTTTTTAAGGAATAATAATAACATTGTACAGTACCTTCATTCTTGCTCTTTAGTTCCCTGACTTCCTCATGAAGAGCATTTAACTTGTTCTCCATGGTCTTAATCTTCTGGAGTTCACCAATGATGTCTATTGTTGGTGACATTATATCATGTGTCTGTGCGACTCCAACACACACCAACACAACGACGCTCGTCGCCAGCTTCATCTCTGCTGTTCATGATCACAGAAACACAGGGACGTTTATCTGAGAGACTTTGAACTACAAATATTTAAACTTCTCTTTTCGTGAGCAGAGTTTTTAGAGTAAAGTGTGCTCCTACTTGGCTTTATCAACCATTAAAAGATGTCGGTAGGAATGAGAGATTTGGTGAATGAGTGAATTTTCTAAATCGAGAACAACCATCACAAAACATTGTCTTGGATCATCCAGGTACCGACACACGGTATTAGGAATCAAAGGTTCGTGAACTTTTGAATGGTGTCATTTGAATAAATTCAGCAATTTTTTTTGTCTTGTGGACTACTATATGTAAACATTTCTTTTTATGTAAAATATCTTATTCAGGACAGTACTAGATAAAACAACTACATGATCTCTCTTTATTATAATTATTCACATTTTTCACTGCAGGGGGTTCACATACTTTTTCTTGCAACTGTATATATTCTGAGAACGTTCCCTGTTGGCTGGGTTTGCTCTGGATGTCTGTTGTTGTATTATACTATCTCTGCTCTCAAACTTCATGAGTGTTATTAGAGCCGTCTGAAATAAAGATCAGCACTGCGGGCACCGGCCCGGACCGTGGAGGAACTCGGACTATATCACGAAACTGTGGAAGATGTGCGGAGACAAAGAGCGAGTCTGAAGGCCTGCGGGCACTTCCCCAACCCTGAGCAGATCAGCTTGACTTTATTGCCATTCGGCATATGGTCTCAGACAGACTGTCAGGCGTGTGTGTGTGGCATCGGGCTGATCCGCGGGGAAACACACGGGTCTCGAGGCGCTGCGGGGGACAGAGCGACACACACTGACCCTACACAGAACATTGATCAAATTGTAGAATGCAAGACTTCTGGCCAATTATCTGGGTCACGTCAGCGTCTCTCTGGTCCTTCTTGGTCAGCAGTGTGTGTGTGTGTGTGTGTGTGTGTGTGTGTGTGTGTGTGTGTGTGTGTGTGTGTGTGTGTGTGTGTGTGTGTGTTTCTCGAGTATTTAATGGAGTGTATGTCTTGCAAACACAGGAGAGGGAACACATCCACTGACAGCAAACTGACACTCATGCTGGAAAACATGTACATTCCTTCAGCTAATGGAGAATCGGCTTCGTTCAGGACATCTTTTCCTTCGACTCAAGAGATTCTTGACTCAAAACATACAGTTTTTTAAAGTAAAAAAAAAAAAGTATTGGTTATATAAACCTTATAGGAGTAGTTCACTTCAGAATTAAAATGTCCTGATCATTCACTCTCCCGCACGTCATCCAATATGTTCGTGTGTTTCGTTCTTCAGTGGAAATGCAGGTTTGTGAGGAACACACTCCAGATGTTCTCCATATAGTGTCTTCAATGGTCCAGCGGGTCGAAGGTCCAAATGTGAGTTTCAGCTTCAAAGTCTCTCACGATCCAGCCGAGGAATAAGAGTCTCATCTAGACACACCAGCGGACATTTTATAACAAAAATATGCATTTATATACTTGTAATCCCACATGCTCTTCCTCCACTAGCTGCGATGCACCACACATTATATAAAAAAGTAAGCTGTCTTCATTTACTCATTTACTGTCATTTCAAACTGTTTATTCCGATAGTCCACTTCAGACATTCTACTAACTATAAGTAACTTTGCACCTACATGTATTAGTATTAGTCGAGCATTAGTAGAGTATTAGTAGAGTATTAGTAGACTACTAGTAAAGTATTATTAGAGTATCAGTAGAGTATTAGTAGACTGTTAGTAGAGTATTAGTCGAGCATTAGTAGAGTATTAGTAGAGTATTAGTAGACTGTTAGTAGAGTATTAGTAGACTGTTAGTAGAGTATTAGTAGAGTATTAGTAGACTGTTAGTAGAGTATTAGTAGAGTATTAGTATACTGTTAGTAGAGTGTTAGTAGAGTATTAGTATACTGTTAGTAGAGTGTTAGTAGACTGTTAGTAGAGCATTAGTAGAGTATTATTAGTAGAGTATTAGTAGAGTATTAGTAGACTGTTAGTAGAGTATTAGTAGACTGTTAGTATAGCATTAGTAGAGTATTATTAATAGAGTATTAGTAGACTGTTAGTAGAGTATTAGTAGAGTATTATTAGAGTATTAGTAGAGTATTAGTAGACTGTTAGTAGAGCATTAGTAGAGTATTATTAGAGTATTAGTAGAGTATTATTAGAGTATTAGTAGAGTATTATTAGAGTATAAGTAGACTGTTAGTACAGTGTAAGTAGAGTGTTAGTAGACTGTTAGTAGAGTATTAGTAGAGTATAAGTAGACTGTTAGTACAGTGTAAGTAGAGTGTTAGTAGAGTATTAGTAGAGTGTTAGTAGAGTATTAGTAGAGTATTAGTAGAGTATTAGTAGAGTGTTAGTAGAGTGTTAGTAGAGTATTAGTAGAGTGTTAGTAGAGTACTAGTATAGTGTTAGTAGAGTACTAGTATAGTGTTAGTAGAGTGTTAGTAGAGTATGAGTAGAGTATTATTAGAGTGTTAGTAGAGTTTTAGTAGAGTACTAGTAGAGTGTTAGTAGAGTGTTAGTAGAGTATTAGTAGAGTACTAGTAGAGTGTTAGTAGAGTGTTAGTAGAGTATTAGTAGAGTGTTAGTAGAGTACTAGTATAGTGTTAGTAGAGTGTTAGTAGCGTGTTAGTAGAGTATTAGTATAGTATTAGTAGAGTACTAGTAGAGTGTTAGTAGAGTGTTAGTAGCGTGTTAGTAGAGTATTAGTATAGTATTAGTAGAGTACTAGTAGAGTGTTAGTAGAGTGTTAGTAGAGTATTAGTAGAGTGTTAGTAGAGTACTAGTATAGTGTTAGTAGAGTGTTAGTAGAGTATTAGTAGAGTATTAGTAGAGTACTAGTAGAGTGTTAGTAGAGTGTTAGTAGAGTATTAGTAGAGTATTAGTAGAGTGTTAGTAGAGTACTAGCATAGTGTTAGTAGAGTGTTAGTAGAGTATTATTAGAGTGTTAGTAGAGTTTTAGTAGAGTATTAGTAGACTGTTTGGGTTCAGGTTAGTAGTTGACGTATCAAAGCTACTTCTAATCAGAATGTGTGTTGAGGAGCATCAGAATAAAGTGTTCTCAGATATTAAGCAGAAGTCGACTAATACTCTAATCATACACTGTAAAAAATGTGGCTGCGATTAGTTACAATTTGTTGAGATAACTTAAATATCCAACTTAACCAAACTAAACTTAAGTTAACTAAACTTAATATTTTAAGTCAAGCTTGAACACATACTTTTTAAAGTTAAAACAATGTTGGATTTTAAGTTGTGCTAAATAATCGCAGCAATTTTTTTTACAGTGTAGTTGACATGTAGAAGTTACTCATAGACAGAAGAAGATCTGCAGTGGACCATCCAAATAAAGTGTTCGACTTAATAAAGGACTTGAAGACTTATTTTATCAAGCTATTGGCGTTTGATTCGATCTGAGAACTGTGATGATCTTGGTGTCATGTTCTGATGTTGTTTTATGTTTCTATGTATTTGAGGGTTATTAACTATTTATGGACTTTGGGTTTATGGGTTTGAAAGTGCTTTAAAAATAAAATGTCACATAGAAATCACCAGTTTTATACGCTCAGCTTTGACTGTGTGACTGTGTGTGTGTGTGTGTGTGTGTGTGTGTGTGTGTGTGTGTGTGTGTGTGTGTGTGTGTGTGTGTGTGTGTGTGTGTGTGTGTGTGTGGCCCGTGTGTGTGTGTGTGTGACCCGTGTCTCGCTCACCGTACGCCAGTGACAGGACACACAGATCAAACGACTGAAGCGGGTCAGGAGAATAAACCTTGACCTCGAGCCTGTAGATCAGGCGTGACACACACATACACACATCTCGTGTGTGTCCTCAGATGAAGCGTGGTGTGTGTGCATCAGTGAGGCTGAGCTGCATTAGCATGGATCTGTTGTGTCGTCTCTCTCTAGCACTGATTTAATAAAGCTTCAGAAAATGAATTACACTCCTCAGACTTCAGTGTGTGTGAGACCTGAATATGGAGCATGTACATAAAAACTACATTTTTACAAATAATCACCCGAATAAATCCTCTAAAACACAGGATCACACGTGTCTAGGCCATTTCCAGTACAAACAGAGAACGTTCTTCCAGTAACGTTAATAGAACGTTTGTGCAAAGTTATCTGGTCTTTAAAGTTCGCAAAACATTAGAACAAAACCTTTATTTATACAGCGTTCATGAAATTATTATTCTTTAGTGCTGGGCAGCGATTAATCCCATCCAAAATAAAAGTTTGTGTTTATATATTCTATGTGTGTGTGTGTGTGTAATTATTTTGTATATATAAATACACACATATGCATGTATATTTAAGAAAAATGTGCATGTATATACTGTATATATATTTATACATAATTTATATCATATATCATCAATACAAATAGTTTATATATAAATAACACATTTTTCTTAAATATATATACATGCATGTGTGTGTATTTACAAAATAATGATACACAGTACACACACTTATATTATGTAAACCCAAACTTTTATTTTGGATGCGATTCATTTTTTTTAACTTGTTTTTAAATGTTCCGTGTTTCAGAGCGTTCAGAGAACATTCAAAAGTAACGTTCCATAAAGTTTGAAGAATGATAAGATGACACATAAACAAGAAAAAGAAGAAAAAAAGTTTTAGAACATTTAAGTTTTGAGTGTTCATTCAGAAATAATGTTTTCATAACTTATTGGGAACGTTAGCCACAGAAAGTGTTGTGTCTCTGATGTTCTGATGTTCTGATGGACCTCCCGGCGTGTGGATCTGCTCGTGTGTGGCCAGGTCTGGTGTTACGATCTGTGCTTTACCTGTTCCAACACCTCGTCAACTTCCAGATCCACGTCTGGAAACCAGCGCGTCTGGATAAAGCAAACTCGCCGCCTCGACCTGACAGCCATGAAAAGCTTTATGCTTTAGTTCTTAGTTCCCGCAGAGCCTGAAGACCCGAGCAAACACCTCCGCCTGAGACCCGTACCTTTAATAGCTCACAACTACCAGCTCACAACTACCAGCTCACAACTACCAACTCTCAACTACCAGCTCACAACTACCAGCTCACAACTACCAACTCTCAACTACCAGCTCTCAACTACCAACTCACAACTACCAACTCACAACTACCAACTCACAACTACCAGCTCACAACTACCAGCTCTCAACTACCAGCTCTCAACTACCAACTCTCAACTACCAACTCACAACTACCAACTCACAACTACCAGCTCACAACTACCAGCTCACAACTACCAGCTCTCAACTACCAGCTCACAACTACCAACTCTCAACTACCAACTCTCAACTACCAACTCACAACTACCAGCTCACAACTACCAGCTCACAACTACCAACTCACAACTACCAGCTCACAACTACCAGCTCACAACTACCAGCTCACAACTACCAGCTCACAACTACCAACTCACAACTACCAGCTCACAACTACCAGCTCTCAACTACCAGCTCACAACTACCAACTCTCAACTACCAGCTCTCAACTACCAACTCTCAACTACCAGCTCACAACTACCAACTCTCAACTACCAGCTCACAACTACCAGCTCACAACTACCAACTCTCAACTACCAGCTCTCAACTACCAACTCACAACTACCAACTCACAACTACCAACTCACAACTACCAGCTCACAACTACCAGCTCTCAACTACCAGCTCTCAACTACCAACTCTCAACTACCAACTCACAACTACCAACTCACAACTACCAGCTCACAACTACCAGCTCACAACTACCAGCTCTCAACTACCAGCTCACAACTACCAGCTCACAACTACCAACTCTCAACTACCAACTAACAACTACCAGCTCACAACTACCAGCTCACAACTACCAGCTCTCAACTACCAGCTCACAACTACCAGCTCACAACTACCAGCTCACAACTACCAGCTCACAACTACCAACTCTCAACTACCAGCTCACAACTACCAGCTCACAACTACCAACTCACAACTACCAACTCTCAACTACCAGCTCACAACTACCAGCTCACAACTACCAGCTCTCAACTACCAGCTCACAACTACCAACTCTCAACTACCAACTCACAACTACCAACTCACAACTACCAACTCACAACTACCAGTTCACAACTACCAGCTCACAACTACCAACTCTCAACTACCAACTCTCAACTACCAGCTCACAACTACCAGCTCACAACTACCAACTCTCAACTACCAACTCTCAACTACCAGCTCACAACTACCAGCTCACAACTACCAGCTCTCAACTACCAGCTCACAACTACCAACTCTCAACTACCAACTCTCAACTACCAGTTCACAACTACCAGCTCACAACTACCAACTCTCAACTACCAACTCTCAACTACCAGCTCACAACTACCAGCTCACAACTACCAGCTCTCAACTACCAGCTCACAACTACCAGCTCACAACTACCAACTCTCAACTACCAACTCTCAACTACCAGCTCACAACTACCAGCTCACAACTACCAGCTCTCAACTACCAGCTCACAACTACCAACTCTCAACTACCAACTCTCAACTACCAGCTCACAACTACCAGCTCACAACTACCAACTCTCAACTACCAACTCTCAACTACCAGCTCACAACTACCAGCTCACAACTACCAACTCTCAACTACCAGCTCACAACTACCAGCTCACAACTACCAACTCTCAACTACCAACTCTCAACTACCAGCTCACAACTACCAACTCTCAACTACCAACTCTCAACTACCAGCTCACAACTACCAGCTCTCAACTACCAGCTCACAACTACCAACTCTCAACTACCAACTCTCAACTACCAACTCACAACTACCAGCTCACAACTACCAGCTCTCAACTACCAGCTCACAACTACCAGCTCACAACTACCAGCTCACAACTACCAGCTCTCAACTACCAACTCACAACTACCAACTCACAACTACCAACTCACAACTACCAACTCACAACTACCAGCTCTCAACTACCAACTCACAACTACCAACTCTCAACTACCAGCTCTCAACTACCAACTCACAACTACCAGCTCACAACTACCAGCTCACAACTACCAGCTCTCAACTACCAACTCACAACTACCAACTCACAACTACCAGCTCACAACTACCAGCTCACAACTACCAGCTCTCAACTACCAACTCACAACTACCAACTCACAACTACCAACTCTCAACTAATAGCTCACAACTACCAGCTCACAACTACCAGCTCACAACTACCAGCTCTCAACTACCAACTCACAACTACCAACTCACAACTACCAGCTCACAACTACCAGCTCTCAACTACCAACTCACAACAACCAACTCACAACTACCAACTCACAACTACCAGCTCACAACTACCAGCTCTCAACTACCAGCTCTCAACTACCAACTCTCAACTACCAACTCACAACTACCAGCTCTCAACTACCAGCTCTCAACTCTCAACTACCAACTCTCAACTACCAGCTCACAACTACCAGCTCACAACTCACAACTACCAGCTCACAACTACCAGCTCACAACTACCAGCTCACAACTACCAGCTCTCAACTACCAACTCACAACTACCAACTCACAACTACCAGCTCACAACTACCAGCTCACAACTACCAACTCTCAACTAATAGCTCACAACTACCAGCTCACAACTACCAGCTCACAACTACCAGCTCTCAACTACCAACTCACAACTACCAACTCACAACTACCAGCTCACAACTACCAGCTCTCAACTACCAACTCACAACAACCAACTCACAACTACCAACTCACAACTACCAGCTCACAACTACCAGCTCTCAACTACCAGCTCTCAACTACCAACTCTCAACTACCAACTCACAACTACCAGCTCTCAACTACCAGCTCTCAACTCTCAACTACCAACTCTCAACTACCAGCTCACAACTACCAGCTCACAACTCACAACTACCAGCTCACAACTACCAGCTCACAACTACCAGCTCACAACTACCAGCTCTCAACTACCAACTCACAACTACCAACTCACAACTACCAACTCACAACTACCAGCTCACAACTACCAGCTCTCAACTACCAACTCACAACTACCAACTCACAACTACCAGCTCACAACTACCAGCTCACAACTACCAGCTCACAACTACCAGCTCACAACTACCAACTCTCAACTACCAACTCTCAACTACCAACTCTCAACTACAAGACAAAACAAGCATCACAATAAGCTAAACCAACTATGAATCAAGATATTTCTTTAACGCTCTGGTCCTCATGTTGCATTCAAAAATGACATTTTCATTATTATTTCAATGCAATGATTTTACTATATTTTAGTTCAATAATGTTTTTATTTCATATTTTGTATTTTTAGGGGATGTTATGGTACTCAACTATATTTATGTAGTAGTTATAATCCATGTATTACATGTTAACACTTTTTGAGCATAGAGATGAAAATGAAATGTCCAGTTGGTCTCTATTTAAAGAAGACACTTGGCAGATTATTGCTGAAGTGAAAAAAGTTTTAAAAGTATATATTTTCCAAAGCATGCTTCTCTGTAAAACTGAGAAACTCAAAGCAATAAATCTAAATGAGCTGTGTTCCAGAGTTGAGGTTGATATCTCAGATAATTAGCTTTCAGTGAGAGTGTGTGTGTCCACTAGATTCAATTAATTCCCCATTCATTTCAAATGCAGCGTTTCTTGACTGCAAGGAGCTCAAGTGTGGCGAATTATTATAGGACCATTTAATCTTTTCCAATCATGATATTGGAATATTTGTATTTATCTTTCTTCTTAATCATCCAGTAAATCATGAACTACTGGAAAAGGTTTAAATATATGTGTAAAATGCAGGGCTTTGGAGTCAACAAGGGACATGTCTGTACTCATAACCCGGAAGGATTCATAGTAGTGGCCTATACTCACGACAGCGCTCTTCACTAATGTCTTCCTCATTTAACACACTTCATTCAAATCATCAACTCGTCAGGAACGGCATTAAATGTGTCATTAAGTGGAAAACTACTGTCTTATGAGTAAACATTATTACCTCAAGTTATTAATATGTCTTCTTTCCTTTCACAGTGACAAACTGATGAGCCCTTAAATGTAGGATTTCTGCAGTCTTCTAGTGCTCGTCCCTGCTAACATTTAGAATAAATCCAAATTGAGTTGATGCTTAAAAAAAGCAACATGATCTGCCAATGGGGTCAGAAAAATAATGTTAATTCAAACAGAAACAAGATTATTGTTCTTACCCCATTGGCAGATCATTTAGCTTGTTTTAAAAATGTATATACCCAGAAAACAAGACATTATATTGTATGGTATTTTACTACTGTTGTAAATGCGTCTTCATTGAAGAATGGACATTTGGACTGGAAACAAGACAGAAATACTGAGTTAGGAAAGCATTTGCAGTGTATTCAGCTTTTTAACAGTGCCAAACTCTTAAAAGCAGGATTTGTGCGCTCTTTCTGGCGACTCCACAGCGTTTCCTCCTGACCACCCCACAGCTCTCGCTCTCGGACGCTTTAAAAGCTCAGGCTGCGCAATTATCTTTTATGATCTGCCGAGGAACTGTGAGGTCGCCTCTTCTTAAAGACCAGGGCTTTGGGAAAGCACAGTCCTCAGCTTTTTTACAGCGCCACCGTCGCCTTCACATCAAGCACGTGCTTTCGGCAGGCCATCGCTTCAGGAAGAGTTGTAGCTCGTGTTCATTGCTTGTGGGAGGTCTCGTCTTTAGCTTTGATTGGAGGGGTGGACAGAATCTCAAGAGTAAATCAGCAGCGTCAATATAATGGACAGATCTCTTCTAACGGTTGTGTCAGGGCAGGACCGGGAGGGTCTGATCAATGCGCCAGGACTCATCCCATTAGAAGACCAAGCAGAGCCATCAGGAAGATTGGACACAACATCGCTTCGACTTCTAACCAAAGATCCGGTGATCTCAGGGTAAATTACTGCCTGACGCCACACTCGAATGCGTATTTCCTTAGAACATTGCTCAGACTAACAGAAGTCTCAGGCCACTCAAAACCAACTGGCTCCAACAAACACATTTAGTTGTGCTTTAACTTTCCTTTAACACCAGCCTCCTAAACAATCTCTGGTTTCTCCTGTACTTTCCTGACATATACGTTAAAGTCCCCCTGTAGTCTAGCCTGGAAATCCAGACCAAAATCTGAAAGATTAATGTTCTGGTGTCGCTTAATGAAAATCGGCCAGCTCGAGGGGCGGCACCAATCGTGCGTTTGAAAATCTCACTGCACGCAATTGGCTAACACAACGACCAATCACAACAGTACACGGGGTGACGCATCACTAAGCCCCATACACTGAGCTTCCAGCGGAGTATAGTGGGAAGTGTTCACTTCAGCATAATATAATTAAAATGCCATGTTAAACAGCCCAACACATCTTGTACTCAGGAACATGTTGATTACATTTGTAAAGTTGGGTCCAACTTAAGTCCCGGCTATTCCCCTCACCTCCTGATCCACGGCGCTCTTTCTTCTGCAAATTCACATTGATCACGTCTCCTCTGTTCTGCTCTGAGAAAAAGGCAAGTCTAAATCTTTCATTGTAGCGCCCAAAGCCGTTTCAAACAACTGGTGTTCATCCATAGCCATCCTGCAATGTTTACTAATGACTATCTCGCCCGCCTATACCAGATAACCCGATGTGATTGGTGCAGCTCAGATAGAGGGGCATATTTAATGAGCATTATTACTCCACACCAGAGCTACTCGCTGAGCAAACTCAACTTGTGCTCTCGCGAGAAGGGTACCTGTAGTCAATAATTTGATCTCAAAACTCATCTTTCCAAATGAGAATTTTCTCATCACCAAAATGACATATTCTTGAAAAAATAAAAAATATTCTTCATGCCTTAAAATATATGACTTGAATGTAACTTGACACCCTTGCCTCATTAAGCATACGCAGTTCTATGAATATGCAAATGAGCCCCATCTCCATCTGATTGGTTACAAGGTAGTGTGTGACGTCAGAAACACCAGCGATTTCAAACCGTGTTTTTGAGACTGTCTTTGGTTCACTGCAGTTTTAAGCAGAAAATACTCAGCAATGCTGTCCACTTATGAGAAGTCGACTTGTGCCGAAAGAGTAATGTGTGACGTAGATGTAGGAGTAGCGTAAGCTTTGACGCCTCTCGCGGTTCAAACACACCGGGCTGGCAACCGCGTCGTCATTACGTTGTGCATCAAGTTCAAGTGTTTCTCTTGTGGCGTCAGTCGATGCGTAGACCGTCTGCTAGTTATTTTAGTTGATAAAGTTTTAAATATGGATATTTCTCTTACACGAACACATCGCTCTGATGGACTTCAAAAAAATATAACCATCGACTCCCATTATAAAGCTTGGAAGAGCCAGGACATTCTTTAATATAACTCAGACTGTTCGTCTGACAGAAGAGAGTCATATACACTAGGATGGCTTCAGGTGAGTAAATCACGGGCTAATCTTCACTGTTGGGTGAACTGTTCCTCTAAAGCAAAAACTTGCTTAAATTTGAAATGTTTCTTGATTAAGAATGTTTAGATATTTGGACTGGAAACAAGACTAAGTAAGAAAAGCATTGCCGTGTTGGCTGGGTAAACTGCAACATTGATGTCCACAGCTGCAGATGCGGTGCGTGTGTGTGTGTGTGTATCTGATGTCAGTGTCTCTGACAGGGTTAGCGGAGACCGGTTTGGTGTGTTTCTCAGAGGCCGGTCCGTCAGCCTGTAGAAACCGGTTCCTTCAGCCTGTGGCTCTCCGATTCCATCCACCAAGAAAGCCCAAACAAGCTTTGAGTACAAGAATATGGAAACTGACAGAAATAAATGTGGGCTTGGGGAAACAGCAGCACGAATCGGTCTGAGAGTGAAGAGATGGGTCTGGCATGGTGGCCCGGAGCCGTGGGCTCGAGATCTGGAGCTCCACACGCTGGTGCCGGCGCTGAGCGCCTGTGACACACCGACAGTGGGCGGCCGGCTCGTGTGTGTTCACGTGCCACAAACACTCAAGTCCAGCAGAGAGCGAGCGCGCGATTGGATGGGAGCTGCTGTCAATCATCAGGCCAGATGAGCATCTCCAGTGGGCAATAGAAGTCTGGTAGGGTCAGTTACAAGATATTGAGCATTTATAGTGTGACCGGACCCTGGATAGGTGGAGGAATCATTTCATACTGCAATTTATAGTTATTCATTTGGTAACACTTTATTTTGATGGTCCCATTTAAACATTCTGTTGACTATAAGATGAGCATCTCCATTGGGCAATAATGCGACTAAAGAAGTCTGGGAGAGTTACAAGATATTGAGCATTTATAGTGTGACACTGGATAGATGAAGAAATCATTTCACACTGCAATTTATAGTTATTCATTTTATAGTCTATAATTACACTGTTGACCTTGCATTCTAAAAAATACAGGGTTGTTTTAACCCAAAATTGGGTCAAATATAGACAACCCCAACCGTTGGGTTTATTTATTTAAAAATTATATATATTTGACCCAAATTTGTATGCCTTGCCCACCTTTATTACCCCGTCCCAAACCCGTCCCTCTCGTTAACCGTATCCCACTTCTGTCGCAGCAAAACATTCATTAGTTTTCTGCGAGTACATTATAGTTTAAAGAGTCCTATTATGCTTTTTTTCCCAGGACATTTCCCGAACATGCGCTAAGAGGTGTCAATCAAAGCACAATGGCCAATCACAGCACACTGGGCCAGCTAACCAATCACAGCACATTTTGCATTTCGGTCGGAAGGGCTTCATCGAAACGGCGCGGCGTTCGCCCAGACTGTGGAGAGAGGAGCTGTACTAATGTAAAATACATGACAATTTATTAAAACAATCAAGCATGAAAACATGTTCGCGTACACACCAAAAAATGTACAACCAAAAATGTACAATAAATATGCATAATTAGCCAAAAGAATAATGTAAAAGACTAGATTTGCTGTGATAATCACCCTCATATATAATCACATGTAATCCTGTGGCCAGTTTGATTCAAATTCACTCTCGTCCAACCCTGTTCCACATTCACAACTGCTGAACATCACGATATCTTCTCGCTCAGAATTCACTTCATCATCACTCAGGATATGGCTTGGACTGTGTATAAATTCTTGCAACAAAAATGCTGTAAATTGGCTTTTAAAGCCCTCCAGAGCAGAATACATTAGTTGTCAGTGAGAATCACACAGCGCAAAGAGCTTCTTTTGTTCTGTAATGCGCATGGCCTTCACTCGCTCTTCCTCTCGTCTCTTCAATGACCTTTAAAGATAACTCTCATCTGCGCACAGGAGAGGAGTGATATAAGAGAGTGTCGAGAGGATGGGATTTAGGCTTTTAATGCATTCTTCCCATTCACGCCTTCCTGAGACACAAGAGGGGCACTAAAACACGGAGCGCCGGGATGGAGAAGCCGCCTCTGATTTGTGCCCAAAGCCATCAGTGTCACTGGACTCAGCTTGTCAGTCTGAGAGAGCATCAAAGCCTGCGCTCGGGAAGGCCTGTCACAAACAGTAATGGATATCATTTCAAATATGTAGGGCCTCCGCTGTCTTGGAGCCGGTGTATGCTGACCCCTGAACCCTGCCCAGAGAGGTGGAACGGGCTCAACTGTGGGGTTAACTTCTCTAATCAAGTTTTCCTATGAATCGTTTGCTACACCGTGCATGATTTGATGCTGGTAAATATCTCCTGCCATGCTGAAAATTCTGCATGTCTGTCAAAGTAAATGAAGTCAGAAAAAGCTGCGACTTCACCTTGAAAATCTTGGGTTATTTTTTCTAACCGAATCCTGTGTTGGGCCTTTTGGGTCAGTTTTTTTAATTTTTTTTCAAGTGTTTGGGTAGTTTTTGTGTAACCCAGATTCTGAGTCAGACGTAACAAACCAGTGTTTGGGTAGTTTTTGTGTAACCCAGATTCTGAGTCAGACGTAACAAACCAGTGTTTGGGTAGTTTTTGTGTTACCCAGATCCTGGGTCAGACGTAACAACCCAGTGTTTGGGTAGTTTTTGTGTAACCCAGATCCTGGCTCAGACGTTACAACCCAGTGTTTGGGTAGTTTTTGTATAACCCAGATTCTGAGTCAGACGTAACAAACCAGTGTTTGGGTAGTTTTTGTGTTACCCAGATCCTGGGTCAGACGTAACAACCCAGTGTTTGGGTAGTTTTTGTATAACCCAGATCCTGGGTCAGAAGTAACAACCCAGTGTTTGGCTAGTTTTTAAGTAACTTAGATTTTGGGTCAGACGTAACAACCCAGTGTTTGGGTAATTTTTGAGTAACCAAGATTCTGGGTCAGACGTAATAACCCAGTATTTGGGTAGTTTTTGTATAACCCAGATCCTGGGTCAGAAGTAACAAGCCAGTGTTTGGGTAGTTTTTGAGTTACCAAGATTCTGTGTCTGACGTAAAAACCCAGTGTTTGGGTAGTTTTTAAGTAACTCAGACTCTGGGTCAGAAGTAACAACCCAGTGTTTGGGTAATTTTTGAGTAACCAAGATTCTGGGTCAGAAGTAACAACCCAGTGTTTGGGTAGTTTTTGTATAACCCAGATCCTGGGTCAGAAGTAAAAACCCAGTGTTTGGGTAGTTTTTGTGTAACCCAAATTCTGGGTCAGACGTAACAACCCAGTGTTTGGGTAGTTTTTGAGTAACCCAGATCCTGGATCAGACGTAACAACCCAATGTTTGGGTAGTGTTTGAGTACCCCAGATCCTGGGTCAGACGTAACAACTCAGTGTTTGGGTAGTTTTTGAGTAACCCAGATCCTGGGTCAGAAGTAACGACCCAATGTTTGAGTAGTTTTTGTGTAATCCAGATTCTGGGTCAGAAGTAAAAACCCAGTGTTTGGGTAGTTTTTGTATAACCCAGATCCTGGGTCAGAAGTAACAACACAATGTTTGAGAAGTTTTTGAGTAACCCAGATCCTGGGTCAGAAGTAACGACCCAATGTTTGAGTAGTTTTTGTGTAATCCAGATTCTGGGTCAGAAGTAAAAACCCAGTGTTTGGGTAGTTTTTGTATAACCCAGATCCTGGGTCAGAAGTAACAACACAATGTTTGAGTAGTTTTTGAGTACCCCAGATCCTGGGTCAGACGTAACAACCCAATGTTTGAGTAGTTTTTGTGTAATCCAGATCCTGGGTCAGACGTAACAACCCAATGTTTGAGTAGTTTTTGAGTAGCCGAGATTCTGGGTCAGACGTAACAACCCAGTGTTTGGGTAGTTTTTGTATAACCCAGATCCTGGGTCAGAAGTAACAACCCAATGTTTGGGTAGTATTTGTGTAACCCAGATCCTGGGTCAGACGTAACAACCCAGTGTTTGGGTAGTTTTTGTGTAACTCAGATCCTGGGTCAGACGTAACAACCCAGTGTTTGGGTAGTTTTTGTGTAACCCAGATCCTGGGTCAGAAGTAACAACCAAGTGTTTGGGTAGTTTTTGTGTAACCCAGATCCTGGGTCAGAAGTAACAACCCAGTGTTTGGGTAGTATTTGTGTAATCCAGACCCTAGGTCAGACAATACATTATAATTTTTGTGTTAGCCAGACCCTGAGTCAGACGTAACAACCCAGTGTTTGGGTAGTTTTTGTGTAACCCAGATCCTGGGTCAGATATTACATTATAATTTTTGTGTTAGACAGACCCTGGGTCAGACATAACAACCCAGTGTTTGGGTAGTATTTGTGTAATCCAGACCCAGGGTCAGACAATACATTATAATTTTTGTGTTAGCCAGACCCTGAGTCAGACGTAACAACCCAGTGTTTGGGTAGTTTTTGTGTAACCCAGATCCTGGGTCAGATATTACATTATAATTTTTGTGTTAGCCAGACCCTGGGTCAGACATAACAACCCAGTGTTTGGGTAGTATTTGTGTAATCCAGACCCAGGGTCAGACAATACATTATAATTTTTGTGTTAGCCAGACCCTGAGTCAGACGTAACAACCCAGTGTTTGGGTAGTTTTTGTGTAACCCAGATCCTGGGTCAGATCTTACATTATAATTTTTGTGTTAGCCAGACCCTGGGTCAGACATAACAACCCAGTGTTTGGGTAGTATTTGTGTAATCCAGACCCTGGGTCAGACAATACATCATAATTTTTGTGTTACCCAGATCCTGGGTCAGACGTAACAACCCAGTGTTTGGGTAGTTTTTGTGTAACCCTGATCCTGGGTCAGACGTAACAACCCAGTGTTTGGGTAGTTTTTGAGTAACCAAGATTCTGTGTCTGACGTAACAACCCAGTGTTTGGGTAGTTTTTAAGTAACTTAGATTTTGGGTCAGACGTAACAACCCAGTGTTTGGGTAATTTTTGAGTAACCAAGATTCTGGGTCAGACGTAATAACCCTGTATTTGGGTAGTTTTTGTATAACCCAGATCCTGGGTCAGAAGTAACAAGCCAGTGTTTGGGTAGTTTTTGAGTTACCAAGATTCTGTGTCTGACGTAACAACCCAGTGTTTGGGTAGTTTTTAAGTAACTCAGACTCTGGGTCAGAAGTAACAACCCAGTGTTTGGGTAATTTTTGAGTAACCAAGATTCTGGGTTAGAAGTAACAACCCAGTGTTTGGGTAGTTTTTGTATAACACAGATCCTGGGTCAGAAGTAACAACCCAGTGTTTGGGTAGTTTTTGTGTAACCCAAATTCTGGGTCAGACATAACAACCCAGTGTTTGGGTAGTTTTTGTGTAACCCAAATTCTGGGTCAGACATAACAACCCAGTGTTTGGGTAGTTTTTGAGTAACCCAGATCCTGGATCAGACGTAACAACCCAATGTTTGGGTAGTGTTTGAGTACCCCAGATCCTGGGTCAGACGTAACAACCCAGTGTTTGGGTAGTTTTTGAGTAACCCAGATCCTGGGTCAGAAGTAACGACCCAATGTTTGAGTAGTTTTTGAGTAACCCAGATCCTGGGTCAGAAGTAACGACCCAATGTTTGAGTAGTTTTTGTGTAACCCAGATCCTGGGTCAGAAGTAACGACCCAGTGTTTGGGTAGTTTTTGTATAACCCAGATCCTGGGTCAGAAGTAACAACCCAATGTTTGGGTAGTATTTGTGTAACCCAGATCCTGGGTCAGATGTAACAACCCAGTGTTTGGGTAGTTTTTGTGTAACTCAGATCCTGGGTCAGACGTAACAACCCAGTGTTTGGGTAGTTTTTGTGTAACCCAGATCCTGGGTCAGAAGTAACAACCCAGTGTTTGGGTAGTATTTGTGTAATCCAGACCCTAGGTCAGACAATACATTATAATTTTTGTGTTAGCCAGACCCTGAGTCAGACATAACAACCCAGTGTTTGGGTAGTTTTTGTGTAACCCAGATCCTGGGTCAGATTTTACATTATAATTTTTGTGTTAGCCAGACCCTGAGTCAGACGTAACAACTCAGTGTTTGGGTAGTTTTTGTGTAACCCAGATGCTGGGTCAGATATTACATTATAATTTTTGTGTTAGCCAGACCCTGGGTCAGAAATAACAACCCAGTGTTTGGGTAGTTTTTGTGTAATCCAGACCCTGGGTCAGACAATACATTATAATTTTTGTGTTACCCAGTTCCTGGGTCAGACGTAACAACCCAGTGTTTGGGTAGTTTTTGTGTAACCAAGATTCTGGGTCAGACGTAATAACCCAGTATTTGGGTAGTTTTTGTATAACCCAGATCCTGGGTCAGAAGTAACAAGCCAGTGTTTGGGTAGTTTTTGAGTTACCAAGATTCTGTGTCTGACGTAAAAACCCAGTGTTTGGGTAGTTTTTAAGTAACTCAGACTCTGGGTCAGAAGTAACAACCCAGTGTTTGGGTAATTTTTGAGTAACCAAGATTCTGGGTCAGAAGTAACAACCCAGTGTTTGGGTAGTTTTTGTATAACCCAGATCCTGGGTCAGAAGTAAAAACCCAGTGTTTGGGTAGTTTTTGTGTAACCCAAATTCTGGGTCAGACGTAACAACCCAGTGTTTGGGTAGTTTTTGAGTAACCCAGATCCTGGATCAGACGTAACAACCCAATGTTTGGGTAGTGTTTGAGTACCCCAGATCCTGGGTCAGACGTAACAACTCAGTGTTTGGGTAGTTTTTGAGTAACCCAGATCCTGGGTCAGAAGTAACGACCCAATGTTTGAGTAGTTTTTGTGTAATCCAGATTCTGGGTCAGAAGTAAAAACCCAGTGTTTGGGTAGTTTTTGTATAACCCAGATCCTGGGTCAGAAGTAACAACACAATGTTTGAGTAGTTTTTGAGTAACCCAGATCCTGGGTCAGAAGTAACGACCCAATGTTTGAGTAGTTTTTGTGTAATCCAGATTCTGGGTCAGAAGTAAAAACCCAGTGTTTGGGTAGTTTTTGTATAACCCAGATCCTGGGTCAGAAGTAACAACACAATGTTTGAGTAGTTTTTGAGTACCCCAGATCCTGGGTCAGACGTAACAACCCAATGTTTGAGTAGTTTTTGTGTAATCCAGATCCTGGGTCAGACGTAACAACCCAATGTTTGAGTAGTTTTTGAGTAGCCGAGATTCTGGGTCAGACGTAACAACCCAGTGTTTGGGTAGTTTTTGTATAACCCAGATCCTGGGTCAGAAGTAACAACCCAATGTTTGGGTAGTATTTGTGTAACCCAGATCCTGGGTCAGACGTAACAACCCAGTGTTTGGGTAGTTTTTGTGTAACTCAGATCCTGGGTCAGACGTAACAACCCAGTGTTTGGGTAGTTTTTGTGTAACCCAGATCCTGGGTCAGAAGTAACAACCAAGTGTTTGGGTAGTTTTTGTGTAACCCAGATCCTGGGTCAGAAGTAACAACCCAGTGTTTGGGTAGTATTTGTGTAATCCAGACCCTAGGTCAGACAATACATTATAATTTTTGTGTTAGCCAGACCCTGAGTCAGACGTAACAACCCAGTGTTTGGGTAGTTTTTGTGTAACCCAGATCCTGGGTCAGATATTACATTATAATTTTTGTGTTAGACAGACCCTGGGTCAGACATAACAACCCAGTGTTTGGGTAGTATTTGTGTAATCCAGACCCAGGGTCAGACAATACATTATAATTTTTGTGTTAGCCAGACCCTGAGTCAGACGTAACAACCCAGTGTTTGGGTAGTTTTTGTGTAACCCAGATCCTGGGTCAGATATTACATTATAATTTTTGTGTTAGCCAGACCCTGGGTCAGACATAACAACCCAGTGTTTGGGTAGTATTTGTGTAATCCAGACCCAGGGTCAGACAATACATTATAATTTTTGTGTTAGCCAGACCCTGAGTCAGACGTAACAACCCAGTGTTTGGGTAGTTTTTGTGTAACCCAGATCCTGGGTCAGATCTTACATTATAATTTTTGTGTTAGCCAGACCCTGGGTCAGACATAACAACCCAGTGTTTGGGTAGTATTTGTGTAATCCAGACCCTGGGTCAGACAATACATCATAATTTTTGTGTTACCCAGATCCTGGGTCAGACGTAACAACCCAGTGTTTGGGTAGTTTTTGTGTAACCCTGATCCTGGGTCAGACGTAACAACCCAGTGTTTGGGTAGTTTTTGAGTAACCAAGATTCTGTGTCTGACGTAACAACCCAGTGTTTGGGTAGTTTTTAAGTAACTTAGATTTTGGGTCAGACGTAACAACCCAGTGTTTGGGTAATTTTTGAGTAACCAAGATTCTGGGTCAGACGTAATAACCCTGTATTTGGGTAGTTTTTGTATAACCCAGATCCTGGGTCAGAAGTAACAAGCCAGTGTTTGGGTAGTTTTTGAGTTACCAAGATTCTGTGTCTGACGTAACAACCCAGTGTTTGGGTAGTTTTTAAGTAACTCAGACTCTGGGTCAGAAGTAACAACCCAGTGTTTGGGTAGTTTTTGAGTAACCAAGATTCTGGGTTAGAAGTAACAACCCAGTGTTTGGGTAGTTTTTGTATAACACAGATCCTGGGTCAGAAGTAACAACCCAGTGTTTGGGTAGTTTTTGTGTAACCCAAATTCTGGGTCAGACATAACAACCCAGTGTTTGGGTAGTTTTTGAGTAACCCAGATCCTGGATCAGACGTAACAACCCAATGTTTGGGTAGTGTTTGAGTACCCCAGATCCTGGGTCAGACGTAACAACCCAGTGTTTGGGTAGTTTTTGAGTAACCCAGATCCTGGGTCAGAAGTAACGACCCAATGTTTGAGTAGTTTTTGAGTAACCCAGATCCTGGGTCAGAAGTAACGACCCAATGTTTGAGTAGTTTTTGTGTAACCCAGATCCTGGGTCAGAAGTAACGACCCAGTGTTTGGGTAGTTTTTGTATAACCCAGATCCTGGGTCAGAAGTAACAACCCAATGTTTGGGTAGTATTTGTGTAACCCAGATCCTGGGTCAGATGTAACAACCCAGTGTTTGGGTAGTTTTTGTGTAACTCAGATCCTGGGTCAGACGTAACAACCCAGTGTTTGGGTAGTTTTTGTGTAACCCAGATCCTGGGTCAGAAGTAACAACCCAGTGTTTGGGTAGTATTTGTGTAATCCAGACCCTAGGTCAGACAATACATTATAATTTTTGTGTTAGCCAGACCCTGAGTCAGACATAACAACCCAGTGTTTGGGTAGTTTTTGTGTAACCCAGATCCTGGGTCAGATTTTACATTATAATTTTTGTGTTAGCCAGACCCTGAGTCAGACGTAACAACTCAGTGTTTGGGTAGTTTTTGTGTAACCCAGATGCTGGGTCAGATATTACATTATAATTTTTGTGTTAGCCAGACCCTGGGTCAGAAATAACAACCCAGTGTTTGGGTAGTTTTTGTGTAATCCAGACCCTGGGTCAGACAATACATTATAATTTTTGTGTTACCCAGTTCCTGGGTCAGACGTAACAACCCAGTGTTTGGGTAGTTTTTGTGTAACCCTGATCCTGGGTCAGACGTAACAACCCAGTTTTTAACCCTGTGTTTTTAATTGGGTTCCTAAAGGATTTAAATTAATGCATAAGTCTTAAAAAAAACACAATAAATTACGAGGTGTAACTTCAACGGTCGTCAATTTTTTTTAATGGACACCAAAAACCCACAGGCTGATGCGATAATTCTGCCATCCCAAATGTCACTTCGGATTAGTCACGGAACGTTTCTTTCCCCCTTCAAGTGTGTTTTCATGTCAGCGTGCTTTAAACAAAGCCTGAGCTTCCTCGTGCCCACTGGCTTTTTGGCTTCAAGTGTAATACTGGGCAAGAATCAAAGCTTGTAACCTCTGACTAATTATAGTGTCAGTGTCACAGTCTTCCTGTGACTGTCGCACAAACACTCATGCTTGTTTGTTTTATATGTTTTGTCTGCAACTACACTGTTGGGTGTGTACTTCAAAGGTGACCTTATAGTGACCCTGCCCTAGGTCTTGCTTTGAACTATTGTGCTGATTTTGTGTATGTAACTATACAATAATAACAATCATTCATTCTTGCCATTAATAGCGCTGCGGATCACAGAAGTTACACCTCCAGGTGTGTTGCGAACACGTAATCGCCAGGCTCTCGGATGTCCCTCTTTTTGTTAAAGTCCCGCCTTCATCACCTTTAAAACTTTTTTACAACAAACATGAACCATCACTGAACTGACTGAAGCTGGACTGTGACGCTATTCTCTTCTGGAAACACACGTAGTTGCATTATTGTCCTGTTATCTCTGTAAAGCTGCTTTGAAACACTGTATTGTAAAAGCGCTGTATAAATAAAGCTGACGGGACTTGTTCCTTTGTTTCGCTGCAGAGAATGTCGTCTAATCTTCTCCTGATGAAGCAGACATGGTGATAATGACCTGCTATATGCCCCAAACTCTGTGATTTACACCCGTCATGTTACGCCAGCACAACCCCGCTGGTCACCGAACGCCTCAGAGATCCTGACCACGACGGGAATTACATTTACATCCGTGATGTTTTACAGCTCTGTCGTAGACAACAGTCTCAGATATGGGCAAAGGAGGAGTTCACTTCGGAATTACAATGTCCTGATAGTTCACTCTCCCGCACGTCATCATGTTCGTGTGTTTCTTTCTTCAGTGGAAATGCAGGTTTGTGAGGAACACACTCCAGATGTTCTCCATATAGTGACTTCAGTGGTCCAGCGGGTCGAAGGTCCAGATGTGAGTCTCAGCTTCAGTCTCTCACGATCCAGCCGAGGAATAAGAGTCTCATCTAGACACACCAGCGTACATCTTATAACTCAAATATATTCCGGTTCAAAAAGCTAATTTTTTCCTCCAACTTCAAAATAGTCCGACATTGTTGTTTTACCTTCTCTTTCTTTTTTTTCTTTTTGTAAATAGCGTTTGACTCAGTTTTTGCACATTGGCTTTATAAACACTGGGGCTCTATCTTGCAATTAGGGAATGAACTTGCGCTCGCGGGGGCGGTTCAGTGAATAGAGGAGTGTGTTCCGGCACAAACGTTCCCTGGTGATATTCTGCAGTTTCAGAAAACAACTCCGCCACTGACCAGGAGAAACCCAGTCTAAAGACAGCGGCGCCGCGCGTTAGTCATATGCTATTTTAAGGGCGCGTGCTTGGCCATTATGTAGCGTGTGAACAACACACACACACTTTGATTCTCTAATATATACAGACGCAGCAGTTTTTTTTTGCAAATCATACATTATTACAAGGAAAAATATTAACACTCGAGGGAAATCATTGTTGTGTCCGTGAAGATGTGAAAAAATAGGCATAAATCTAGATTACACATTTACCCAAATTAGTATACGCCTGTTTAACCGAAGCTAATGTGTGTGTGTTTCTCCATCATCCCCAATGTCACTTCCCCAATGTGTTTTACGGCCCTGACGAGAACGTCGGTCTCCTCGGCTGTGAACTGCTCCTGGCGTGCGCCGGCAAACCCGCCGTTATAATAGCGATCCGCCGTTATAATAGCGATCCGCCGTTATAATAGCAATCCGCCGTTATAATAGCGATCCGCCGTTATAATAGCGATCCGCCGTTATAATAGCGATCCGCCGTTATAATAGCAATCCGCCGTTATAATAGCGATCCGCCGTTATAATAGCAATCCGCCGTTATAATAGCGATCCGCCGTTATAATAGCGATCCGCCGTTATAATAGCAATCCGCCGTTATAATAGCGATCCGCCGTTATAATAGCGATCCGCCGTTATAATAGCAATCCGCCGTTATAATAGCGATCCGCCGTTATAATAGCAATCCGCCGTTATAATAGCGATCCGCCGTTATAATAGCAATCCGCCGTTATAATAGCAATCCGCCGTTATAATAGCAATCCGCCGTTATAATAGCGATCCACCGTTATAATAGCAATCCGCCGTTATAATAGCAATCCGCCGTTATAATAGCAATCCGCCGTTATAATAGCGATCCACCGTTATAATAGCAATCCGCCGTTATAATAGCAATCCGCCGTTATAATAGCGATCCGCCGTTATAATAGCAATCCGCCGTTATAATAGCGATCCGCCGTTATAATAGCGATCCGCCGTTATAATAGCGATCCGCCGTTATAATAGCAATCCGCCGTTATAATAGCGATCCGCCGTTATAATAGCAATCCGCCGTTATAATAGCAATCCGCCGTTATAATAGCGATCCGCCGTTATAATAGCGATCCGCCGTTATAATAGCAATCCGCCGTTATAATAGCGATCCGCCGTTATAATAGCAATCCGCCGTTATAATAGCGATCCGCCGTTATAATAGCAATCCGCCGTTATAATAGCGATCCGCCGTTATAATAGCGATCCGCCGTTATAATAGCAATCCGCCGTTATAATAGCGATCCGCCGTTATAATAGCGATCCGCCGTTATAATAGCGATCCGCCGTTATAATAGCAATCCGCCGTTATAATAGCAATCCGCCGTTATAATAGCGATCCGCCGTTATAATAGCGATCCGCCGTTATAATAGCAATCCGCCGTTATAATAGCAATCCGCCATTATAATAGCAATCCGCCGTTATAATAGCGATCCGCCGTTATAATAGCGATCCGCCGTTATAATAGCGATCCGCCGTTATAATAGCGATCCGCCGTTATAATAGCGATCCGCCGTTATAATAGCGATCCGCTGTTATAATAGCGATCCGCCGTTATAATAGCGATCCGCCGTTATAATAGCAATCCGCCGTTATAATAGCGATCCGCCGTTATAGCAATCCGCCGTTATAATAGCGATCCGCCGTTATAATAGCAATCCGCCGTTATAATAGCGATCCGCCGTTATAATAGCGATCCGCCGTTATAATAGCGATCCGCCGTTATAATAGCAATCCGCCGTTATAATAGCAATCCGCCGTTATAATAGCGATCCGTCGTTATAATAGCGATCCGCCGTTATAATAGCAATCCGCCGTTATAATAGCAATCCGCCGTTATAATAGCGATCCGCCGTTATAATAGCGATCCGCCGTTATAATAGCAATCCGCCGTTATAATAAATAGCGATCCGCCGTTATAATAGCGATCCGCCGTTATAATAGCGATCCGCCGTTATAATAGCGATCCGCCGTTATAATAGCGATCCGCCGTTATAATAGCAATCCGCCGTGGAACAAGCGCGCCGGCTCTTAAAGGGAATGTGAGAGGACGATCTGATTGGTTTATTTCACGTTACGCCCAAACCACACCTATGAGTAATGAAGCGACTTCAGACCAACACATGTTAGATTTGCGTCGGTGCAAGAGTCGTTTATCCCGCCGGTATAATAGCAACAGCGCCGGGATCCGCACACAGAGTTACTTGCTCTTTGACACTTGCATTTCAGAGCGTTACAATAGGGCCCTGGGTCGGTTCTTCCACCGGCGTCACACTTGACCTTTCAACCTGATGATGTAATGTGTGGCGCATCACAGCGAATGCAAGATGAGCATTTGTGGTTTGAAAGTACATAAACGTTTATTTTGTTATAAAATGTCCGCTGGTTTGTCTAGATGAGACTCTTGTTCCTCGGCTGGATCGTGTCGAGACTTTGAAGCTTCACTGACCTTCGACCCGCTGGATTCTGGACCCCATTAAAGTCCATTAGAAATTACCAGGAAATTTTAATTCTGAAGTGAATTAATCCTTTAATCCACACACCACTCATGACAATCAGATGGAAGTTCTCGTCTGAGAGATGACCGTCCCACCAATACAGATGATGCTCGAAATATATAAAGGCCACATTAGGGAGATTTGGAAAGAAAGATGTCACTAATTGCTGTGTCCATACTGGCCACTTGGATCACGTTACTCTGAGTGGAACGTTTCTCTGACTGCGGAGAATAGAAGCGACTGCATTCAAATGGAAATTGAGTTTTTCAGTGAATGCTCAATCCATTCCCTCAAGGACTGTGCAGACAGAAAACTGTTTTGCTGTTTTTTCATCATCAATATTAATCGATTTATGTTGACATGCATTGTTGGGATCTCATGGTTTTGGGCGCATATGCATTTCAGTCCTATAAAAATGTTGAGTTTCTCTAAAAAGCCATTAGCACGAGAGCCTTGCTTTTTAAGGACACCCAGTAATACGGCATCTTCTGCTTTGGTAACGAGATTTGTCTAAAAATAACGTTGTTATCTATTATCGCTACTCTAATAAAGGCGGAATTATGACTTCAGGCTTCGTCTGAGCTTGATAAAGCTTTGCTACTGTGAAAGATTTGATCCCAGGACAAAGAAGACTGGAAAGAGGTCAGAGAGAGAGAGAGAGAGAGAGAGAGAGAGAGAGGTAGAGAGAGAGAGAGAGAGAGAGAGAGAGAGAGAGAGAGAGAGAGTAGAGAGAGAGAGAGAGAGAGAGAGAGAGAGAGAGAGAGAGAGAGAGAGAGAGAGAGATCAACGGGTGACAGAAACGCTTACGACGCACTGCCACTTCTCTCTCCTCCCTTCTTCCTCGCCTCCATCCTTTCTCTCTCATGCTCTTGTCAGCTAATTATCCAGAATTAGTATCTTCTTTCACACCAGTGGTGTCATTCTGCCTTAGCCTGATTTGTCCGCTCGTGTGACTGGGTGCTAAACTTGTGACAACTGATGAGCTTGAAGCCGGCAGATATTAATTGCAAGTGAAAAGCTGACAGGTCTGACGTCGCAAAAAACAACCCTGGTAGTGTAGATGCCAGCGTCACGGCTTCAGATGAGTGTGTGTGTGTGTGTGTGTGTGTGTGTGTGTGTGTGTGTGTGTGTGTGTGTGTGTGTGGCTCCAGGGATCCGGGGTTCGGGGCGGATCTTCACAGACACTCACACAGATCCTGGAGGAACAACATTAGCTGTCATCAAGGCGAGGAGGGAGTGTCCTGATTCCGCTCTCTCACTGCACAGCACACACAGGTTATTATTTGTCAGTGGGAATTACGGGAGATATAATGAACAGGGAGCTGCATGTGTGAATGGAAGGTCACGTTTGCTCTCAGGAGGGGCATTCTGGTCCATTAATCACTGTAACATAAAGATGCCAGCACATAAAAACAGCAGGTGGAGTGAGCCGGGGCCGTCGCTGCCACACCAGTTCAAACGCCACTCAACTGGCTAAGGATATGTGCATTTTTGCTTTAAGCATTTCCATGTGAAGCTAGAAGCCTAAGTGTACACTAAAACATCTTGTGTTATTTTTTCTACCCAGATCCTGGGTTGAGGTTTTTGTGACCATTTTTTGGGAAATATCTTCAGTGTTTGTGTAGTTTTTGTGTTACCCAGATCCTGGGTCAGACGTAACAACCCAGTGTTTGAGTAGTTTTTGGGTTACCCAGATCTTGAGTCAGACGTAACAACCCAAAGTTTGAGTAGTTTTTGTGTTACCCAGATCCTGGGTCAGACGTAACAACCCAGTGTTTGAGTAGTTTTTGGGTTACCCAGATCCTGGGTCAGACGTAACAACCCAGTGTTTGGGTAGTTTTTGCGTTACCTAGATCCTGGGTCAGACGTAACAACCCAGTGTTTGAGTAGTTTTTGTGTTACCCAGATCTTGAGTCAGACGTAACAACCCAAAGTTTGAGTAGTTTTTGTGTTACCCAGATCCTGGGTCAGACGTAACAACCCAGTGTTTGAGTAGTTTTTGGGTTACCCAGATCCTGGGTCAGACGTAACAACCCAGTGTTTGGGTAGTTTTTGCGTTACCTAGATCCTGGGTCAGACGTAACAACCCAGTGTTTGAGTAGTTTTTGTGTTACCCAGATCTTGAGTCAGACGTAACAACCCAAAGTTTGAGTAGTTTTTGTGTTACCCAGATCCTGGGTCAGACGTAACAACCCAGTGTTTGAGTGAGTAGTTTTTGTGTTACCCAGATCTTGAGTCAGACGTAACAACCCAAAGTTTGAGTAGTTTTTGTGTTACCCAGATCCTGGGTCAGACGTAACAACCCAGTGTTTGAGTAGTTTTTGGGTTACCCAGATCCTGGGTCAGACGTAACAACCCAGTGTTTGGGTAGTTTTTGTGTTACCCAGATCCTGGGCCAGACGTAACAACCCAGTGTTTGGATAGCTTTTGTGTTACTCAGATCCTGGGTCAGACGTAACAACCCAGTGTTTGGATAGTTTTTGTGTAACCCAGATCCTGGGTCAGACGTAACAACCCAGTGTTTGGATAGCTTTTGTGTTACTCAGATCCTGGGTCAGACGTAACAACCCAGTGTTTGGATAGTTTTTGTGTAACCCAGATCCTGGGTCAGATGTAACAACCCAGTGTTTGGATAGTTTTTGTGTAACCCAGATCCTGGGTCACACGTAACAACCCAGTGTTTGGGTAGTTTTTGTTTAACCCTGATCCTGGGTCAGACGTAACAACCCAGTGTTTGGGTAGTTTTTGTGTAACCCTGATCCTGGGTCAAACGTAACAACCCAATGTTTGGGGAGTTTTTGTGTAACCCTGATCCTGGGTCAGACGTAACAACCCAGTGTTTGGGTTACTTATCGCGGGGTTTCTGCGACCTCTTCAGGAGAGAGCAGTGCAGCTCCGTGAAATTGGTGTGTGTCTTCGGTAAAATACAGTGTTGTGTAAATTTTTTGTATTTATAAATTTGTTTTTGTTCTGTATATCGTTTAATTTGAACATACAGGGGCGCGAGGTGAGTCTCCTAGACGAGTGTAGTGTCGTTTTTTGTGTGTGATGCAAACGCCTGATGCTTTGCATACAATTTTATGATTTTATTTTTTTAAAGACACAGAATGTAAATGATAGTTGAAATATGTTGTCAGAGCTGTTCACTGATTGTTTATGGACAGGTTATGGAGTCAACGCATATTTCTGCTGCGAGTGAAACGCAGGGCGTCTGGAGTGACAGTTCCTCCGCTGAACACGACACCAGCTCACGAGATCCAGTGCGTCACGGTGCAACAGAGACTGGGCCATTACACTCAAATCACTTATAAATGTTTAATTTTTACATCTAATATTTGTTAAACAAGCTTAAAAGTATGCAATATGTATTCAAAACTATACTGTAAAATATGATCAAAAATAAAGGAATTATCATGCAAACCAGAGGTTGTGTGGAGGTTCGGGAATTTCTTCGCTGTATTCTTGCTTTTTGCTCGCAGGTTTCTCTATAGAGCGCCCCCTACAGCTCCGGAATAGATATTTGACAACACTGTTGAAAAACTTGTTGTCGACTCTCAGATCCCAGAGGCTAGCAGATCAACCACATCACAGCAGACGGACATTCTTTACAACGTCGTCTTTATTCGGGTTCGAACAGCGCGAGGGAGTGCAATAATTACATAATTTTAGCAGATTTCTTTTTGCCGTAAAATAATTATTTACATCGCGAGACATCACGCGATACTTCCTGACGCCGCGTCCGTCTAATATGACCATTCATGACTCCGAAGCTGTTCGGTTAAGGTAAAAAAGCTGCCTTTAAGTTCATCCGTAAACATCAATTTATGTATAAAGTAAAAAAAAACTAGTACTAAAGGAATCAACCCAGTATGATGGGTTAAATAAACCCTAAATGCTGGGTCAAATAAAGAACCCAATTTGCTGGGTAAAATGAACCCGACATGTGTTCTGTCCTATGTTTACCCGGACGTTGGGTTAAAAACAACCCAAATTGGGTTGTTTTTAACCCAGTGTTTTCTATTGCGGGATCCCTGAACTCTTTCTCCTTCAAACCCATTTAGAATGAGGCCGCATCGGGTGAAGTTCAGTGCGCCGCGCTCTTACGTCAGTAATGCTCGCTCCGCCGGGACCCAGAACCCCAATTGCCTTTTGAGGCTGGACTCCGAATGAAAGACAAGTCCAACGGCCAGGCTCTCTCTATTCTTCTTTTCAACAAGACTCGGATGAAAACAAGAGAGCCCGTCCTTCACCTCCCTTCCGGCCTCCAGCCACTTGTGTGGAGAAAGCCAATTTTGAGAAACTCGGCTTGAGTGCTTGTTTTATCAACAAGTGCACCCATTGCCTTCATCCTCCTTCTGATTGGTTCGGGGAGGAGAGAACGGGAACACAAAACAACGA
>NC_136878.1:47837767-47855267 GCF_949152265.1 Phoxinus phoxinus | reverse complement strand
CCAGGATCTGGGTTACACAAAAACTACACAAACACTGGGTTGTTACGTCTAATCCAGGATCATTGTTACACAAAAACTACACAAACACTGGGTTGTTACGTCTGATCCAGGATCTGGGTAACACAAAAACTACCCAAACACTGGGTTGTTACGTCTGACTCAGGATCTGGTTTACACAAAAACTGGGTTGTTACGTCTGACCCAGGATCTGGGTTACACAAAAACTACACAAACACTGGGTTGTTACGTCTGATCCAGGATCATTGTTACACAAAAACTACCCAAACACTGGGTTGTTACGTCTGACCCAGGATCTGGGTTACACAAAAACTACACAAACACTGGGTTGTTACGTCTAATCCAGGATCATTGTTACACAAAAACTACCCAAACACTGGGTTGTTACGTCTGACCCAGGATCATTGTTACACAAAAACTACCCAAACACTGGGAAAAAATAGACCCAAAAGGCTTAACCCAGGATTTTGGGTAGAAAGAATAACCCAAGATGTTTGTGAGTGTTGTTTCTTCTGTTCGCTGTGATCATGTGGCTCATGAGCAAAACTCACAGCAGTTTTTACTGAGAGCGATTCGCATGTGTAATTACGATCCCACTTCCGAGCGAATCTTCCGAGGACTTTCACTCGGCACAAGCGCTGGAGAGGGTCAGTGTTTAATAATGAACAGGTCGAGTCCTGCTGTAACGGATACATGCACCTGCTTTGTGCATCAGTCAATTACCTAATTACTGCCCTCCCTCAGGGGAAAGATAATCCCGGCTGGGCTCGGATCAAACCTCCCCGGATACACGGATACCTGTGTCCCCAACACTGAGATCAGGAGCCGGAAGCTCGTGGGAAGGGTTGCGACCAGGGTTTGGAATTAACTTTTTCACTCAACGGCCAATTTGGCTACGAAATTTTTAAGTTACCGGCCATTCAAATTTCTATTAGCCGAAAAATAAATAAACCAGATTAACCACCTCACAGTTTATGTGTGGATTTCATACATTCATAATGGTTTCTTATTCAAACTAAATCCTGTCCTATAGCATCTCATCTTCCTCGTTCATCCTTTTACTACACTCTAAAAAATGCTGGGTTGTTTCAACCCAATTTTGGGTCAAATATGGACAAACCCAGCCGATGGGTTAAATTTTTAAATGACATTTTTTAACACAACACTCTAAAAAATGCTGGGTTGTTTCAACCCAATTTTGGGTCAAATATGGACAAACCCAGCCGATGGGTTAAATTTTTAAATGACATTTTTAACCCAACGTTTGGGTTTGTCCATATTTGACCCAAAATTGGGTTGAAACAACCCAGCATTTTTTAGAGTGTAGAAACAAGACAAAAACCCTAATAAAGAGAAGCATGTTTTGCAGTGGAGTTGCCCACACAAAGGTGCGTCTCGGGTTTCCTAGCAGGTCTCGGGTCAGACCTTCCTCACAGAACACACCTGGGATCGGATATCCTCGGATCCGCTCGGAGGTTCCCAGGCAAGGACACTTAAAGCAATCATAGAGAGCTCAGCTGTGATTAAACCACTCACTTTTCCTCTCTCGGGACGGGAGAAGGATGGGATGATCTCTCCCTGAAAGTCTTCATCTCAATCCCACACGCCTCCCAAACCCTCGTTCAGCGTCACTGAAAAATCAATCGCAGCTTATCGATAACGACCTGCCGTAAATCACAGGCGAAGCCAGATGAAAAATACAAAGTGAACAAGAAATTGAATAGCAGGTCAAGGTTTGCATGTTCCTAAAAATCAATTTTCACACATTAGAGCTATTAGGTTATTGAGATTTAGATGAGAAATCACCAGGAGAAGGCTTACGAGAAACGGAAATCCAGGAGGCGTGTGTTTCCCAAAAGCATCGTTAGCCAAGTTCTCGAGTTCTGTCGTTATCAGCAGTTCAACGCGTCGTGTTTCCCGAAACTATAGTTCTGACGAACATTCGCAGACAGCATCGCAGAGGTGTGTGTGTGAGCGACAGATCTCGGCCTGTGGTTGGAAGCAGAGTTTCTAGTTTTCATGACATGTGGACTCAATAAATCCTGATCTTGAGCAAAATAAGCAAGCTGACATTCAGAACAATCTATATCTTTTATTTAGAATACATACAGATGTCATTTACGTCTTTTAGTTTGTTGAGGGATTTAAAGTGTAGTTTCTGCATGTGTGAGCGAGCTCTAGTGCGTAAGAACGAGTCTATGAGTGAATCTGGAAATAAAGCAAAATAACTGAGAAAAATGAGCAATATTCCTCTGATGCATGTCCGAAATTTATAGCAAAGCATCTCGCGTTAATTCGATCTCAATCAGATTCATTAACAGTAGTTATTGCTCCACCACCTGTGTGACATCATTAGCTAACGCGGTTGAACGACCAGTTTGCGACAGCATGGTTTCGGGGAACAGTCATGACTATAGTTGATTTCTCCAGCGATGCACCGTACTGTGATAGTGAAGCCGCGAGTTACGGCGTTATACGGGACACAGCCCGGAGCGCAGAACTGGAAGAGCTGAAGTGTGCGCGTGGGATCTGCTAATAAAGCTAATGCAGAGTCTGACGCAGAGCTATAATGATCTGACATCTCAGACACCCTAATGTTGGAGAAGCGTCTCCCCGACAGTGCTTTAATCCATCACGGCCGAGGTAACCGGATTACAACCTGACACTTCACTGTGTTCTGGGCACTCTGGTGCCGGCGCAGGAACACACACGCCAGTCGAGCGAGATATCGAGACCAAACAGCTTTACAGCGGAAACACTGATTCTCCCGCGTCTTCAGGCCGTTCCACATCGGCAGCGAGGTCAGAGGGTCGGGAGACTTCCTCAGTTTGTGTACACAGAGTTCAGAGTATTTATTTATTCCCACATTAATTTCACACACGGCTAGTACAATTATGTGGATTTGTTTCATTAATACAGTGTATACTTTTTTCTTGATTTACCCCGAAAGAAAGGAAGTGTTGTTACATCTGACCCAGGATCTGGGTTACACAAAACTACCCAAACACTGGGTTGTTACGTCTGACCCAGGGTGTGGGTAAAACAAAAACTACCCAAACACTGGGTTGTTACGTCTGACCCAGGATCTGGGTTACACAAAACTACCCAAATACTGGGTTGTTACGTCTGACCCAGGGTCTGGGTTACACAAAACTACCCAAATACTGGGTTGTTACGTCTGATCCAGGGTCTGGGTTACACAAATCTACCCAAATACTGGGTTGTTACGTCTGACCCAGGGTCTGGGTTACACAAAACTACCCAAATACTGGGTTGTTACATCTGACCCAGGGTCTGGGTAAAACAAAAACTACCCAAACACTGGGTTGTTACGTCTGACCCAGGATCTGGGTTCCACAAAACTACCCAAATACTGGGTTGTTACGTCTGACCCAGGGTCTGGGTTACACAAAACTACCCAAATACTGGGTTGTTACGTCTGACCCAGGGTCTGGGTTACACAAAACTACACAAACACTGGGTTGTTACGTCTGACCCAGGGTCTGGGTTACACAAAACTACCCAAATACTGAAAAAGTAACCTCAAAAATGTTAAACACACACTCTCTCTCTCTCTCTCACACACACACACACACACACACATGCGCGCACACACACACACACACACACACACACACACACACACACACACACACACACTGACTTTGATTGGATTCGGCCATTTAAATGATTTACAGGATTTACATTTTCTGCCTCAAACTACTTTGGCCAGGATCCGTGATCAGATATTCTAATCTAAAAGGCTTTGTGTGTTTGATATTACATGATCACTTTATGATAGTGTTCATCAGAAATGAGACAGAATGAGGATGAGAACAATGTTTTCTGAGAACGTTCCAATTAAGTTTATTCAGAAACATTATTTCTGAATGGTGTGTGTGTGTGTGTGTGTGTGTGTGTGTGTGTGTGTGTGTGTGTGTGTGTGTGTGTTGTTCAGATGAACACAGATTACTCATGCGTCGATGTGGTGTATCTTCTTCCTAAAGGGATTTGGGATGTTCTAGTTCAGGAGTCTGGTCAGAGCAGATCTGTTGACATGACCTTCTGTGTGTCTCTCTCACACACACACACACACACACACTCACACACACACACACACACACACACACACACACACACACACACACACACACACACACACACACACACACACACTCACACACTCACACAAACACACACACACACACACACACACACACACACACACACACACACTCACACACACACACACACACACACACACACACACACACACACACGACTGGAAACACGCTGAAGCGCTGTAAGTGCCAGGGAGTCGTCTTACAAGAAACACTTATTGCGTTTAGTATTGAGCAAGATGTTATGAAAAATTCATACTGGGATTGTTCTGCTTGCTGTCCTGAGAGTGTGTGAGTCTGAGTGTGATAAATCTGGCAAAGAAAAGGCCGAACACACTTCAGTAAACACACACACACACCGGTCAGGCAGTGGTATCGGAGCGTGCCGATGCTCTCCGGCTGCTCACGCGTATCGACTGTGATATTGGCAAAGCAATAGTATTAAAATACAGCAGAAAGCCCAGCGCTGACCGCAACTACACCACACAATATTTATGTGGAGCTCGACCTCTCCTCCAGCTTTACAGCTCAACTCTTCTAATCCCGATTCTGTTCAGGTTTAACAGATGAAAACAGTGAACCGGACTTTTCTCCCGCTGTGTCTGCAATACTCTATATGAATATGAGTCACATGATCATGTGTGAGCAGCAACAGAGCAGACGGACATCTGAGGGATTTATTACTGCAATTTAGTACAAACGGGTAAAATAAGACATTTTTTCAGAGGTTTACTAAATTTGTATGCTTTGATATTTTAATATTTCTGAAGAAGTTGATGTTTAAAGATGTTTATAATGACTCACACACAGTTTTCTTCAGACCTTCTCATGTCATGATGACCTGTCTCTCTTTCTTCTGTTTGTCAGAGTAAATGAAGTTACTTTTGCATCTCTGAGGAAAATGTACGTTTCTAAAAGAATTACAAAATACTGACAGACTGATCATCAGGATCTCATTGATACCTAAATAATCAACATTAGCACAAAAACATTATTTGTACATCATTCATGGAGTGTTTTTTTCTGAAATGTTTCAGTTTGACGTTCATCAGTTTGACGTTTTTTAAATGTTACTTGTTTCAGAACGTTCAGAGAATATTCCATAATGTTTGATACAATGTAATGTTTCCTCAACAAAAAAAAATATTTTAAAACTGGACGTTTAGGATGTTCAGAAACAACGTTTTCATAACAATGGGAACGATTGTGAAATGTTCTTAGAATATATTTTTTGAATAGAAGTTTGTGTTTTCATAATATATGTGTGTGTGCTGTGTATAATTATTTTGTATATATAAATACACACACATGCATGTATATATTTAAGAAAAATGTGTTTATATATAAAAAATTTATATTTAATAATATTAATTATGTATAAATATATGTACTGTACATGCATGTGTGTGTATTTCTACCAGAAAGACTCGGGAGAGTAGATATAGTGACAATTATCCATTTATTAACAACCCAGCATGCAATAAAGTTCTTTGGCGTAGGCCCCGTCCGTAGCTCGCAATCTGAGGGTCCGGACTCTGCATATCCTGCCTGAAGATCAAGGCAGGGGCGCAGCCGACCCCCTGTGAGGTATGGGAGGGACCATCCTGGTGGTGGTGGGGAGGATGGTGGTGAATTGGCGCGTCAGCATCTGCGAACTCAGACAAGAGTAAGTGACCAATCTTTTATACCACGAGTATTGGAATGTGATTGGATAGATAGATAAAGGTAAAGTGACGTAACAATTAAGTCTTCCCGGCAGAACTTTATGCTAAGCATCCATTTATATGCAAAATTATTAAACAAAGCACACACACACATATATTATGAAAACACAATATTTAATTTGAGATGCGATTAATCGCTGTCCAGCACTAAAATTAATTTATATCAAATCTCCATTCGCTGAAGTCAATCAATAAAATCTAGCATAATGACTGAACTAAATGATGGGTTTAGTACATGCATTTTTTTAACACTATAAGTGGACCTAATCGGAAAAAATAAATATTGGAAAAGTTTTCCAGAGTGTTTCTCCAGCTTCAGTCCAAATGCACAGTTGCCTTTAAATAATGAACTCTGCTTAATCAAGTCAAGTCAAGTCATCTTTATTTATATAGCGCTTTTTACAATACAGATTGTATCAAAGCAGCTTCACAGTGATAACATGAAAATAATACAAAAAAAAAACAATTTCATCATCATCCACCTTTAAGGCAGATCTATAATATTGTTGAATATTAAATGTCCCCAACTAAGCAAGCCAGAAGGTAAGGCAACAGCGGCAAGGAACCAAAACTCCATCAGTGACAGAATGGAGAAAAAAACCTTGGGAGAACCCAGGCTCAGTCGGGGGCCAGTTCTCCTCTGGCCAATGAGTGAACAGTGTATGAAGTTCAGAATGAATCAGAGTATTTGTCCAGTTCCGGTTGGTTGAAGTCGGAGTGGAGAGGAGGAGAGACTGGTTGACACTTCAGGTCAGCGGCGTCGTCGTCGTGTCCTGGCGCTGGTCCTTCATCAGATCTGGATACGGCCTGGTTCCGGTGGACAGCAGTAAACCTCGGGATAGACAGAGAGACTAATATTAGCGTAGACGCCATCCTTATTATGATGTACCAAGTACATCAGGATTTACGGGAAGTGTTCCCGGTCCCGGCTGTTCTAAACTATGCAGCCTAATTATATAAGTCTATAATGTGTTATGTGTATGCTAGGCCGAAGAGATGTGTTTTTAGTCTAGATTTGAACTGACAGAGTGTGTCTGCTTCCCGGACAATGGTAGGAAGACTGTTCCAAAGTTTTGGTGCTAAGTAGGAAAAGGATCTACCGCCAGCAGTCGATTTTGATATTCTAGGTATTATTAACTGGCCGGAATTTTGAGATCGCAGTAGACGTGAAGGACTATAATAAGTTAAGAGCTCGCTCAAGTACTGCGGAGCTAAACCATTTAGTGCTTTGTAAGTGATCAGCAATATTTTAAAATTTATACGATGTTTAATAGGCAGCCAATGCAGTGTTGACAGAACGGGGCTAATATGGTCATACTTCCTGGTTCTAGTAAGAACTCGAGCTGCTGCGTTTTGAACTAGCTGTAGTTTGTTTATTAAGCGTGCAGGGCAGCCACCCAGTAGAGCATTACAATAATCTAGCCTTGAGGTCATAAACGCATGAACTAATTGTTCTGCATTATTCATTGAGAGCATATGACGTAATTTAGATATATTTTTAAGATGGAAGAAAGCGGTTTTACAGATACTAGACACATGACTTTCAAATGAAAGATTGGTATCAAAGAGCACACCCAGGTTCCTAACCGACGACGAAGACTTAACAGAGCAGCCATCAAGTGTTAGACAGTACTCTAGGTTATTACGTGTGGAAGTTTTTTGTCCAATAATTAGAATCTCTGTTTTTTCTGAATTTAGTAGTAGGAAATTACTAGTCATCCAATTTTTTATATCAGCTATGCATTCCGTTAATTTTGTGAATTGGTAGGTTTCGTTAGGTTTTGAAGAAATATACAGCTGAGTATCGTCGGCATAACAGTGAAAGCTAATTCCATGTTTCCTAATGATATCTCCTAATGGTAGCATATACAGAGTGAACAGCAGCGGTCCTAGTACTGAGCCTTGTGGTACGCCATACTGAACTTGTGATTGATAAGACATCTCTTCATTTACTGCTACAAACTGATAACGGTCAGATAAGTATGATTTAAACCATGCTAGTGCAATTCCACTAATGCCAACATAATGTTCGAGTCTATTTAAAAGGATGTTGTGGTCAATGGTGTCAAATGCAGCACTAAGATCCAGTAATACTAATAGAGAGATACAACCACGATCGGATGATAAGAGCAAATCATTTGTGACTCTAACGAGAGCTGTCTCGGTACTATGGTACGGTCTAAATCCGGACTGAAAATCCTCGCAGATATCATTTCTTTCAAGAAAGGAACACAGTTGTGAGGATACTGCTTTTTCTAATATCTTTGACAGAAATGGCAGATTAGAGATCGGCCTGTAATTGACTAGTTTTGTAGGATCAAGTTGCTGTTTTTTAACAAGCGGTTTAATCATAGCTAGCTTAAAGGTTTTTGGTACGTATCCTAGAGACAAAGATGAATTAATGATATTAAGAAGAGGATCTATGACATCTGGAAGCATCTCTTTCAGCAGCTTAGTCGGTATAGGGTCTAACATGCACGTTGTGGATTTAGATGATTTGACGAGTTTGCAAAATTCTTCCTCTCCTATAGCAATGAATGAATCAAATTTTCCCTCAGGGAGACTACAATGCACTTCCTGATGCGATACTGTATTAGACGGTTGCATAGTTATAATTTTGTCCCTGATATTATCGATCTTATAAGTGAAGAAGTTCATAAAGTCATTACTGCTGTGTTTCTTGGAAGCTTCTGGGCTTGAAGCTTTCTTTTTCGTTAGTTTAGCCACTGTTTCAAATAAATACCTAGGATTATGTTTATTTTCTTCTAATAGGGTTGAAAAATAAGCAGATCTAGCAGCTTTTAAAGCCTCTCTGTAAGCAATCGAGCTCTCCTTCCATGAAATCCGAAACACCTCTAGTTTTGTTTTCTTCCAGTTGCGCTCCATTTTTCTGGCTGCTCTCTTAAGGGCCTGAGTGTGCTCGTTGTGCCACGGCGTTGGACTATGTTCTTTAATCTTCTTTAAGCGCAGCGGAGCAACTGTGTCTAAAGTGCTGGAAAAGAGAGAGTTAAAAGTTTCTGTTGCAATATCAAGTTCTTCTAAGCTATCCGGGATGCTGAGATGATGAAACTGATTAGGAAGATTATTGATAAAGCAATCTTTAGTAGCAGAAGTAATCGGTCTAACATATTTATAACACGGAGTCGGCTTTGCAGCCTTGGCTAAATGTAGTTTACACGAGACTAGATAGTGATCTGAGATGTCATCACTCTGTTGCAGTATTTCAACGGCATCAACATCTATTCCATGTGATAGTATTAGATCTAGAGTATGATTACGACAATGAGTCGGTCCTGACACATGTTGTCTAACTCCAATTGAGTTTATAATGTCTTTAAATGCCAATCCCAATGCATCTTTTTCATTATCTATGTGTATATTAAAGTCACCAACAATTAGTACTTTATCTGCAGCCAATACTAATTCTGATAGAAAGTCCGCAAATTCTTTGATAAAGTCTGTATGGTGCCCTGGTGGCCTGTATACAGTAGCCAGCAGAATTTTCAAACGTGATTTATCGTTTACACTATATATTTTTACATTAAGCACCAACACTTCAAAAGAATTATATTTACAACTAGATTTCTTAGTGGTTTTGAAAATATTACTATAAATTACAGCAACACCTCCTCCTTTGCGTTTCAGACGAGGTTCATGTTTATAACCGTAATCTTGTGGGGTTGACTCATTTAAAGCAATGTAATCGTTTGGTTTTAGCCAGGTTTCTGTTAAACACAGCACATCTAGGTTATAATCTGTAATCATATCATTAACTATTAGCGCTTTTGAAGTAAGAGATCGAATATTCAGCAACCCAAGCTTTATCATTTGCTCATTTGTATTATATCTATTTTTTATTTGTTGAAGATCAATTAAATTTTTAACCTTAGATGGGTTTGAACGTATTTTTGATTTCCAAGTTCGGGGAACAGACACAGTCTCTATATGATGATATCTAGGTGAAAGAGGCTCTATGTGATGGGATTTATCTGACCTTGGTGACGTGAGGCCGCTAGCAGACGGTCGGTTAAGCCAGTCTGTCTGCTTCCTGACCTGAGGCCCAGATTGTCATGTTTTATCTCTAAGACTATGAGCCAAATTACTAGAGAGAAGAGCAGCACCATCCCAGGAGGGATGAATACCATCTCTTTTCAACAGGTCAGGTTTGCCCCAAAAACTTTTCCAATTGTCTATGAATTCTATATTATTTCGTGGACACCACCCAGACAGCCAGCCATTGAGTGAACACAATCTACTAACTATCTCATCACTCCGGCGAACAGGAAGGGGGCCAGAGCAAATTACAGTGCTTGACATCGTACTTGCAAGTTCACACACCTCTTTAATATTAATTTTGGTGATCTCCGACTGGCGGAGTCGAACATCATTAGTGCCGACGTGAATAATAATCTTAGAGAATTTACGTTTAGCATTAGCCAGCACTTTCAAATTTGCTTTGATGTCAGGCGCTCTGGCTCCCGGCAAACATGTGACTATGGTGGCTGGTGTCTCTATTTTCACGTTCCGTGTAATAGAATCGCCAATAACTAGGGCACAATCAGAATAATTCTCAGTGGGTGTTTCACTGAGCGGGGCAAATCGATTTGTTATCGGAACGGAAAAGTGGTTTTTTGATCCGCGACTAGAGCGATCCCTCACTGTCACCCATCTGCCCTGCTGCACGGGCTCTACTTCAGCCGGAACCGACTCATGTAAAGAGTTCACTAGGCTAGGCGCATCCAAAATAGTATCTAAAGCTCTAGCACTCTTCTTACTATTCTCGATTAAAGTTTGGATGCGTGTCTCTAGTTCTGAAATCTTCTCCGTCAGCCTGACTGTCTCCTTGCATTTATCACATATAAATCCTATATTGCCGACAGAGAAGGCTATGGTAAACATGTGACATGAAGTGCAGGTGACAATAACAGGAGAAGACATTACTCACCGTGTTTGTTGACTGATTCTTACTCACCTGGGCTTTTATGAACTCAAAGGCGCGGGCGCGCGAGAGAAAAATAAATAACTGAGCGCACGGGTGGTGCGTTAAAAGGCTAGCGAGTTAGCGTGTTGTGCTGACAATAACGGAAGCTAGCAATGTCAGGTTAATCTGAGATGTTGAGTAAGCTGCTTAATATCATGAACGTGCAGATTAAGGGCCGGTAATATCGTAAACGTGAATATTAAGGGCCGGTAATATCGTAAAAGCGCAGATTAAGGGCCGGTAAAATTGAAAACTCGCAGATTAAGGGCCGGTAATATCGTAAACGTGAATATTAAGGGCCGGTAATATCGTAAAAGCGCAGATTAAGGGCCGGTAAAATTGAAAACTCGCAGATTAAGGGCCGGTAATATTGTAAACGTGCAGATTAAGGGCCGATAATATCGTAAACGCACAGATTAAGGGCCGGTAATGTCGTAAATGTGCAGATTAAGGGCCGGTAATATCATAAACGTGCAGATTAAGGGCCGGTAATATTGTAAACGTGCAGATTAAGGGCCGGTAATATTATAAACGTGCAGATTAAGGGCCGATAATATCGCAAACGTGCAGATTAAGGGCCGATAATATCGCAAACGCACAGATTAAGGGCCGGTAATATCATAAACGAGCAGATTAAGGGCCGGTAATATCATAAACGTGCAGATTAAGGGCCGGTAATATTGTAAACGTGCAGATTAAGGGCCGGTAATATTATAAACGTGCAGATTAAGGGCCGATAATATCTCAAACGCACAGATTAAGGGCCGGTAATGTCGTAAATGTGCAGATTAAGGGCCGATAATATCGCAAACGCACAGATTAAGGGCCGATAATATCGCAAATGCACAGATTAAGGGCCGGTAATGTCGTAAATGTGCAGATTAAGGGCCGATAATATCGTAAACGTGCAGATTAAGGGCCGGTAATATTATAAACGTGCAGATTAAGGGCCGGTAATATCGTAAACGCACAGATTAAGGGCCGGTAATGTCGTAAATGTGCAGATTAAAGGCCGGTAATATCATAAACGAGCAGATTAAGGGCCGATAATATCATAAACGTGCAGATTAAGGGCCGGTAATATCGTAAACGTGCAGATTAAGGGCCGGTAATATCAAAAACTTGCAGATTAAGGGCCGGTAATGTTATAAACGTGCAGATTAAGGGCCAGTAATATCGTAAACGTGCAGATTAAGGGCCGGTAATATCAAAAACTTGCAGATTAAGGGCCGGTAATGTTATAAACGTGCAGATTAAGGGCCGGTAATATCGTAAACGTGCAGATTAAGGGCCGGTAATATCGTAAACGTGCAGATTAAGGGCCGGTAATATCAAAAACTTGCAGATTAAGGGCCGGTAATATTATAAACGTGCAGATTAAGGGCCGGTAATGTTATAAACGTGCAGATTAAGGGCCGGTAATATCATAAACGTGCAGATTAAGGGCCGGTAATATCGTAAACGTGCAGATTAAGGGCCGGTAATATCAAAAACTTGCAGATTAAGGACCGGTAATATTATAAACGTGCAGATTAAGGGCCGGTAATGTTATAAACGTGCAGATTAAGGGCCGGTAATGTTATAAACGTGCAGATTAAGGGCCGGTAATATCGTAAACGTGCAGATTAAGGGCCGGTAATATCGTAAACGTGCAGATTAAGGGCCGGTAATATCGTAAACGTGCAGATTAAGGGCCGGTAATATCGTAAACGTGCAGATTAAGGCCGGTAATATCGTAAACGTGCAGATTAAGGGCGGTAATATCGTAAACGTGCAGATTAAGGGCGGTAATATCGTAAACGTGCAGATTAAGGGCCGGTAATTTCGTAAACGTGCAGATTAAGGGCCGGTAATATCGTAAACGTGCAGATTAAGGGCGGTAATATCAGGACCCGATTACAGCACTTACACGCGGGAAAGGTCAGAATTTCATGATATGTCCCCTTTAAGCGACTAAATACAGTCACAAGTTTCATCCGTCAAGTAAACTGACCTGTGTGATAGTAATTCTGCACTTGCGGGTAACGTTAGTTCTGTAGATTAATGTCCTCATTCCTTTATATCCGCGGGACTCACGTGTGGCGCTGAGATCTGTCTCTCATTAGCACTCGCGTCTGCTTCACACCACAGTCATGATAAAAACATCAGTGTATTCACTCATCCATAAACAATATTAGATCCATCGGCATGATGACAAGTTCCATAATTCTGCTGGAATTTTCATCAAGCTACGCCTGTGTTACTGTAAGAGGTTAGCGCCCCCTAGCGGCGAAAAAATTATATATTGTAGCTTTAAGCTTGCCTTGTAACTCTCTGTCTGCATGGCCTCATGACTGAAACTAGCCACAGGTGTGTGAATATGAACAGAACATCTCAGCACCAGCATGTGTGGAAAGCTTGTTTTCTTCCAGTACTCAGCACTTCAGACGTCAGAGCTGTGTGTGTGGGATCCGGAGCGACACACATCTGGCAGCTCCATGTGCTAAAAGACTCGGGCATCGGCCTGTCAATGACCCACCAGCAGCGCGCATGTCTTCTGTCAATCTCCCTCGACGTGTGTTAGTGTCTCAGTGTCCACAGAGAGATGAGGGATGAGGGATGAGGACGCGTGGCTGTCACATCACCTCTCTCACACACACACACACACACACACACGCCTATAATTAAACAGCGTTCAGAAAGTTTAACACAAGCCAGCATGTGTGAAACGCTCTGTCCTGATGCCCTCTCGCCCGTGGATCATCGGATCACCGGATCACCGTACAACCGTACCAACGACCACCGGATCACCGTACCAACGACCACCGAATCACTATCAAAAAATTTTAAGTACATGTACTGCGTTGGATTAATATATATATATATATATATGTATATTATATATGTATATTGTTGTCTATTGTTAGTTTCACTGCTTCTATTGTTCTCATTTGTAAGTCGCTTTGGATAAAAGTTTCTGCTAAATGAAGAAATGTAAATGTAATAAATGTAAATGTACAGTCTAAAAAATGGTTGTTTTAAATGTTGAGAGAACATTTTCAAAATTACGTTTTGAACATTTAAAAAACATTCAAATTTCTTAGAACATATTGGTTACACTACTTTGATGGTCCACTGTATACATTCTACTTACTATAAGTAACTTTGCACCTACATGTCAGATTACTCTCAAGAGTATTAGCAGAGTATTAGTAGAGTATAAGTAGACTGTTAGTAGAGTATTAGTCGAGCATTAAAAAAAGAGTATTAGTAGACTATTAGTAGAGTATCAGTAGACTATTAGTAGACTGTTAGTAGAGTATTAGTAGACTGTTAGTAGAGTATTAGTAGACTGTTAGTTGAGTATCAGTAGACTATTAGTAGAGTATTAGTAGACTGTTAGTAGAGTATTAGTAGACTGTTAGTAGAGTATTAGTAGACTGTTAGTAGACTGTTAGTAGAGTATCAGTAGACTATTAGTAGACTGTTAGTAGAGTATTAGTAGACTGTTAGTAGACTGTTAGTAGAGTATTAGTAGACTGTTAGTAGAGTATTAGTAGAGTATTAGTAGAGTATAAGTAGTCTGTTAGTAGACTGTTAGTAGAGTATTAGTAGAGTATAAGTAGTCTGTTAGTAGACTGTCAGTAGAGTGTTAGTAGAATATTATTAGAGTGTTAGTAGAGTATTAGTAGAGTATAAGTAGTCTGTTAGTAGACTGTTAGTAGACTATTATTAGAGTATCAGTAGACTATTAGTAGACTGTTAGTAGAGTATTAGTAGACTGTTAGTAGAGTATTAGTAGACTGTTAGTTGAGTATCAGTAGACTATTAGTAGAGTATTAGTAGACTGTTAGTAGAGTATTAGTAGACTGTTAGTAGAGTATTAGTAGACTGTTAGTAGACTGTTAGTAGAGTATCAGTAGACTATTAGTAGACTGTTAGTAGAGTATTAGTAGACTGTTAGTAGACTGTTAGTAGAGTATTAGTAGACTGTTAGTAGAGTATTAGTAGAGTATTAGTAGAGTATTAGTAGAGTATAAGTAGTCTGTTAGTAGACTGTTAGTAGAGTATTAGTAGAGTATAAGTAGTCTGTTAGTAGACTGTCAGTAGAGTGTTAGTGGAATATTATTAGAGTGTTAGTAGAGTATTAGTAGAGTATAAGTAGTCTGTTAGTAGACTGTTAGTAGACTATTAGTAGAGTATAAGTAGTCTGTTAGTAGACTGTTAGTAGAGTATTAGTCGAGCATTAAAAAAGAGTATTAGTAGACTGTTAGTAGAGTATCAGTAGACTATTAGTAGACTGTTAGTAGAGTATTAGTAGACTGTTAGTAGAGTATTAGTAGACTGTTAGTAGAGTATTAGTAGACTGTTAGTAGAGTATCAGTAGACTATTAGTAGACTGTTAGTAGAGTATTAGTAGACTGTTAGTAGAGTGTTAGTAGACTGTTAGTAGAGTATTAGTAGACTGTTAGTAGAGTATTAGTAGACTGTTAGTAGAGTATTAGTAGACTGTTAGTAGAGTATCAGTAGACTATTAGTAGACTGTTAGTAGAGTATTAGTAGACTGTTAGTAGAGTGTTAGTAGACTGTTAGTAGAGTATTAGTAGACTGTTAATAGATTATTAGTAGAGTATTAGTAGAGTATAAGTAGTCTGTTAGTAGACTGTTAGTAGAGTGTTAGTAGAATATTATTAGAGTGTTAGTAGACTGTTAGTAGAGTGTAAGTAGAGTATTATTAGAGTGTTAGTAGAGTATTATTAGAGTGTTAGTAGAGTATTATTAGTGTTAGTAGAGTATTATTAGTGTTAGTAGAGTATTATTAGAGTGTTAGTAGAGTATTATTAGTGTTAGTAGAGTATTATTAGAGTGTTAGTAGAGTATTAGTAGAGTGTTAGTAGAGTATTAGTAGAGTGTTAGTAGAGTATTATTAGAGTGTTAGTAGAGTATTAGTAGAGTATTAGTAGAGTGTTAGTAGAGTATTAGTAGAGTGTTAGTAGAGTATTAGTAGAGTGTTAGGTTAGTAGAGTATTATTAGAGTGTTAGTAGAGTATTAGTAGAGTGTTAGGTTAGTAGAGTATTATTAGAGTGTTAGTAGACTGTTAGTGGAATAATATTAGAGTGTTAGTAGAGTGTTAGTAGAGTATTAGTAGAGTGTTAGTAGAGTGTTAGTAGAGTGTTAGTGGAGTATTATTAGAGTGTTAGTAGATTGTTAGTAGAGTATTATTAGAGTGTTAGTAGAGTATTATTGGAGTATTATTAGAGTGTTAGTAGATTGTTAGTAGAGTATTATTAGAGTGTTAGTAGAGTATTATTAGAGTGTTAGTAGAGTGTTAGTGGAGTATTATTAGAGTGTTAGTAGATTGTTAGTAGAGTATTATTAGAGTGTTAGTAGAGTATTATTAGAGTGTTAGTAGAGTATTATTGGAGTATTATTAGAGTGTTAGTAGATTGTTAGTAGAGTATTATTAGAGTGTTAGTAGAGTATTAATAGAGTGTTAGTAGAGTATTAGTAGAGTGTTAGTAGAGTGTAAGTGGAGTATTATTAGAGTGTTAGTAGATTGTTAGTAGAGTATTAGTAGATGTTAGTAGAGTATTATTAGTGTTGGTAGACTGTTAGTAGAGTACTAGTAGAGTGTTAGTAGAGTGTTAGTAGACTGGTAGTAGACTGTTAGTGGAGTGTTAGTAGAGTATTAGTAGAGTATCAGTAGAGTATTAGTAGAGTATTAGTATTCTGTTAGTAGAGTATTATTAGACTGGTAGTAGACTGTTAGTAGAGTGTTAGTAGAGTATTAGTAGAGTATCAGTAGAGTATCAGTATTCTGTTAGTAGACTGTTAGTAGAGTATTAGTAGACTGGTAGTAGACTGTTAGTAGAGTGTTAGTAGAGTATTAGTAGACTGTTAGTAGACTGGTAGTAGACTGGTAGTAGACTGTTAGTAGAGTATTAGTAGAGTATCAGTAGAGTATTAGTAGAGTATTAGTATTCTGTTAGTAGACTGTTAGTAGAGTATTATTAGACTGGTAGTAGACTGTTAGTAGAGTGTTAGTAGAGTATTAGTAGAGTATCAGTAGAGTATTCGTATTCTGTTAGTAGACTGTTAGTAGAGTATTAGTAGACTGGTAGTAGACTGTTAGTAGAGTGTTAGTAGAGTATTAGTAGACTGTTAGTAGACTGGTAGTAGACTGTTAGTGGAGTGTTAGTAGAGTATTAGTAGAGTATCAGTAGAGTATTATTATTCTGTTAGTAGAGTTTTAGTAGACTGGTAGTAGACTGTTAGTAGAGTGTTAGTAGAGTATTAGTAGACTGTTAGTAGACTGGTAGTAGACTGTTAGTGGAGTGTTAGTAGAGTATTAGTAGAGTATCAGTAGAGTATTAGTAGTCTGTTAGTAGAGTATTAGTAGAGTATCAGTAGAGTATTAGTAGAGTATCAGTAGAGTAATAGTAGAGTATCAGTAGAGCATTAGTAGTATGTTAGTAGAGTGTTAGTAGAGTATTAGTAGAGTATCAGTAGAGTATTAGTAGAGTATTAGTAGTCTGTTAGTAGAGTGTTAGTAGAGTATTAGTAGAGTATCAGTAGAGTATTAGTAGAGTATCAGTAGAGTATCAGTAGAGTATTAGTAGAGTATTAGTAGAGTGTTAGTAGAGTATTAGTAGAGTATCAGTAGAGTATTAGTAGA
>NC_136878.1:47827767-47832767 GCF_949152265.1 Phoxinus phoxinus | reverse complement strand
TGGAAAAGAAATGAAGGTTTTTGATGAACACATTTCTCCATATAATGGACGTCAATGGGCCCCAAACGGGTCAAGGTCCAGATGACAGTGTCAGCGCCGCTTCAACGGGCTTTACACGACACCAGACGATGAATACGGGTCTTATCTAGCGAAACCATCGGCATTTCAAACATAAATAAACAAGTTTAAGTTTTATAAGCACAAGCGCTCGCCTTGCTCTGTTCTGTGATGCGCGTTCGTGACGTCACGTAATACACAGTTACGCTGTAAAGGTCACGCTTCTGTGAGAAGTCAAAAGTTTCTGTCCTGACGAAAATGTTCTTTTAGGGTTTTTAATATTCCAACACCAGGATACACACACGAGATGGGCATTTTAACCGATAAACTGACACAAAGACATTTGAATATGTGTGTATGGTCCTCCTTCCGCACATCTGTAAACACTGACTCATCAAGCGAGACCTTTACAGCGTAACTGCGTATTACGTGACGTCACGAACGCGCATCACAGAACAGAGCAAGGCGAGCGCTTGTGCTTATAAAACTTAAACTTGTTTATTTATGTTTGAAATGAGGATGGTTTGGCTAGATAAGAGCCGTATTCATCGTCTGGTGTCGTTTAAAGCCCGTTGAAGCGGCGCTGACACTGTCATCTGGACCTTGACCCGTTCGGGGCCCATTGACGTCCATTATATGGAGAAATGTGTTCATCAAAAACCTTCATTTCTTTTCCACTGAAGAAAGAAAGACATGGACATCTTGATGACATCGGGGTGAGGAAACCGTTTCGGTTTAAGAGAATAGGGACGACACTTTTAGACCAGCGCCGGGACCGCCGACCATTTTCCCCGTCGTTAAACTAGCACAACTGGATTCGGACGCGCCATACGTGCGCTGGCCATAGACCATGAGCTTCGATCCTTCAGCTATTGCCCAATGAGAGGAGTTTACTTCATGTTGTTGCCCTCGATAGCAAACCACAACCATCCAATCAATTCACTCAAATACACGTCACAACTGGAACACGAGAGCGCAGCACAGCGATGCCCGTGAACTGTGGTATAACCGCTGTAACACACACCCTCGGGATAATTAGTTTTAAAATGAGCTGCACTGTCAAAGATCCCACGTCACACACAGATCCAGCAGCAAAGAAGTGTGGGATTACACACACACACACACACACACACACAGTGTCGCCAGGGTCTGGCAGTCGCTGGTTCTTCGCTGGTCTCCTCACTCCAGGCCAGCCTCTAATCCGCTCTAATTAAAGCGAGCGTCGGCACAGGCGTAACGAGCTGATGAATAATTACGATCTGAGGAGAATTGTGCAGCCGGGGTGGCAAATCTGGAGGGACAAGTGCTGAAAACCAGGCGTGCAGCATTAAGACCACAGTCAGTCAAATCTGTGAACGGGCCGCGGGCCTTAACACTCGGCCTGTGTGAAAAGAAAACAGCCCAGCACTGGTGGCGAGAGCAAGACCTCGAGATCCCGAGGGAACACACTGCAGAAACACCAGATCTCCAGTTCCTCAGACAAAGGGAAGGTCGTAGCCGCCGGCCTCGAGTGTGTGCAGATTAGCGGATCGATGAGATGACAACACAACACAACAACATGGTGGATCGTTCACCCAAAAACTCAACATTACTGCGTGAGAAAAGTTCTAGTGTCAGTATAATGTTGAATATAATCTTTAATAATGCAACGGGGAAGATTTGTGCCTACATTATTTTAAATACATCTAGTCAGTGACAGAGATCACGCATATCCGTCTCAAATAATTCAGAATCATGAATATTATTAGTCTGGTGTCTCTGGTGTCCAAGTCTACACACACACTGTAAACTCACATTGAGCATTTTAATCGACAGTACATTTTTTGTTGAGCTTTTATCACATGTTCTTGGAGTATCGCAGTAATATCATATCATGATATGTATCGAATTGTGATATGAGAGTATTGTTACTGTAGTATATAGTGTTGCATACATATACTCATGTTAAAATAGTGCCCGCTTAGAGGCGGAGGGATCTGGAGTGTGGTTGTTGTAGGGCTGTAGCTAAATAAAAAGAGTGTAAACGATTTACCGGTTGTCATCCTTCCTCTCACCTCAATGCACAATATAAATGGTTATAGACAGAAACCATTACAGTTACCGCTAATCAACATGCAAAACTGTCAAATATCAATATGTGAATAGGCCGACTCATTAACAAACACATAATATATGCACTATATTAAATCTGGCTGATACTGTAACGTTGACACATGCATTTCTGTAAAGCTGCTTTAAAGCGAAATGAAAAACTCGAATTTGACTCGACTTGCATTAAGCATGTAAACTGGTTGTGTGTGTGTGTGTGTGTGTAGTGAGTGTGTGTGTGTGTGTGTGTGTGTGTGTGTGTGTATGTGTGTGTGTGTGTGTGTGTGTGTGTGTGGTGTGTGAGTGAGTGAGTGAGTGTGTGTGCGTGTGTGTGTGTGTGTGGTGTGTGAGTGAGTGAGTGAGTGAGTGAGTGAGTGAGTGTGTGTGTGTGTGTGTGTGTGTGTGTGTGTGTGTGTGTGTGTGTGTGTGTGTGTGTGGTGTGTGAGTGAGTGAGTGAGTGAGTGAGTGAGTGTGTGTGTGTGTGTGTGTGTGTGTGTGTGTGTGGTGTGTGAGTGAGTGAGTGTGTGTGCGTGTGCGTGTGTGTGGTGTGGTGTGTGTGTGTGAGTGAGTGAGTGAGTGTGCGTGTGCGTGTGCGTGTGTGTGTGTTGCATTGACTCACACAGGAGCATGAAGACACCAGAGGCGAATGTTTAATTAGTGCCGGCCTTCCCAAGCCAACAAGGTTGTTCACTTCCTAGGGAGATGTCACACACTGCGGTTTGCTCTTTTCTCTGCCAGCTGAGGCACGAGTGGCGGAACGCGGCCAGTCTCGCGACGCGTTAACATCAGTCTCGCGACGCGTCGTCTAACGCGTGGCGTCTTTAAACAATGATGCACGAGGAAACTTCTCTGTGTTTTGATGCAAACATTTGTCTTTGTTTGGTTCGTCTCCATTATGTTACCATTAAACATTGCAACTAAAAAATAATAGGCAATCTGTGTGCAACGTGGAGCAGAAAACGCGAGCAGACAACGCTCCTGTAAACGTGCATCAGGAACATACTCTCGGCTCGCTCGTTAACTCGCCCATTAGAAGATGAGGAGATCTTAATAAAGATGCTTCTGTGGGCTCCGTGTCCTCGTGCACGCTTCATGTGTCGCGAGCCGGAGATCTGGGCTCGTGCTCGGGTAAAAAGCGCAGCCCTGGGCCATCGCGGGGACTTGGCATTTATGCTGATGAGTCCTGATCACAGACTCCACTCATTAAACTAATAAGACTGTATTCAGATTAGCCGGGCCGAAACACTGGAACACATGGCCGCGTTTGTGAGTCAGAAATCTTTTGCTGTATTCCGTTCACAACAGAACTAATTAGACGAGGCGCTCCTTCTAATGAATAATTATTTATCCTCTATCAAGCGGAAGAATCTGCTTTCCCGATGACCCTTTTGCTCAAATTGCTGTTGTGTGTGTATCTTAAGGACAGTTTAATATGGATGCACGTGGTGGACGGTGGACAGGCGAGCTCGGCCGTGCGCGCGCATGCGGTGATTGTTAGTTCAATTTTAATTATGCTTTTAATGCATTGCATTGCATCCTATTTATTCTGTGCACAGCAACAGTTCATTATTAGTCATTATTAGTCCTGTAAATACACATTAATGGGCTTTAAAAGACACGTAACATTCTGTAATATTATCGACTTGATTGCACTGATGTTATCAAAACTGGAACTGAATAATAACTTTAAAGCTGAAATTTAAGTTGTTTCATAATTGAGGAATTTCAATTAAACTAACTTGTATTTGTACAGCAGCGCTTTTCACAATACACATTCAAGAAAATGCACGAGTCCACATTACAGTTTAGTGTGTTCTGCTATCAGAAGTGACTGTGCAAGTTATGTATTTCAGAAATCATGTACAATCACAGTTAGCTAAATAAGTATTCATTTAAACAATGTAATAATGTAAGGCAGAAACAATGAGCTCATTAAAGTAATAAATACTTGTTTCCCATTTTGGTAACACTTTATTTTACTGTGTCTTTGTTACATATGCTTCATTCTTACCATAGTAATAACGGCAAATTATGCATAATTACATGCAACTAACCCTCAACCAAACCCTATCCCTAGAGTAAGTACATGTTGTTAATTATTATGACTCAATACTTTAATATATAATTACACTGTAACTCTGACACCTTAAAATAAAGTGTAACCCACATTATTAGTGAAGCTGCTTTGAAACAATCTATAGAAATATGAAAACACACACACTTGAGCACTGTAATATAAAGCAATAAACGCATGTAACATTAATCTGAGGTGCCGTTGAGGTTATATCTGTGGGATGGAAGTGAAAGGCCACAGAAACCAGTTCAATTTTAATTATATTTCATTGCATCATATTTATTCTGCACAGCAACTGTTCATTATTAGTCATTATTAGTCCTGTAAATACACATTAATGGGCTTTAAAAGACACGTAACATTCTGTAATATTATCGACTTGATTGCACTGATGTTATCAAAACTGGAACTGAATAATAACTTTAAAGCTGAAATTTAAGTTGTTTCATAATTGAGGAATTTCAATTAAACTAACTTGTATTTGTACAGCAGCGCTTTTCACAATACACATTCAAGAAAATGCACGAGTCCACATTACAGTTTAGTGTGTTCTGCTATCAGAAGTGACTGTGCAAGTTATGTATTTCAGAAATCATGTACAATCACAGTTAGCTAAATAAGTATTCATTTAAACAATGTAATAATGTAAGGCAGAAACAATGAGCTCATTAAAGTAATAAATACTTGTTTCCCATTTTGGTAACACTTTATTTTACAGTGTCCTTGTTACATATGCTTCATTCTTACCATAGTAATAACAGTAAATTATGCATAATTACAT
>NC_136878.1:47810267-47825267 GCF_949152265.1 Phoxinus phoxinus | reverse complement strand
CGTGGGGCGAGATCTTCTCTGTCCTGAGGAACGCTTGGGAACGCGAGCCGCTGATACACACTCCGTCGCTCACACACATACGCTAATATTACGCTTTTTCCACCTTTAGTGTTGATCATGTACAGCTCCAGTTCTTCTCTATATCAGTGTCAGTGTGTCTGAACTCCAGAAACGCCTCCACTGTAGTCTCGAGTTTCTCACGGGAACACGTCTCAATATTCCTCATTATAATAATTAATGCGCAGAATAAAGGGGCGGGGCCTGGTTGAGTTAGTTAGTAGTGTGTCGAATCAACACTGAGTGATTAAACTGCAGTTCATCCACTGGCCACTAGAGACCGGCTGCAGAAGAGACTCAATCCCATAGATACCCAACTGTACAGCAGAAGAAAACATGTCTACAGTCTGCTGCAGAAAGTAGTCGGGTGATTTAAATTAAACTCATCCATTTAAATTATATTAAGCCTTAAAGTTCTGCATGATTAAGGGCGTGGCCACTTGAGTGACAGGTGGATTGCCGCTGATGTCACTACTAGCCGTTTGTCTGCTAGGGTTAGCGTCACCTCAGCTAATCCGCCTTCTTATTCGAGAGTGACGCGCGGCCAAGACGGCTGCGCCCACTTTAGGCTTTAAACACTACGGGTGACGTCACGCACACTACGCACATATTTACATACAGTCTATGGTCAAAACTGGCGGTTATGGTAAGGGGCGGGACATTTCCCAAACACGCTCAAATCGTTAGGCTCCAGCCGACCAATCAGAGCACAGTGTGCTTTTCAGGAGGAGGGGCTTCATAGAGACAGGAAGTAAACAGAGCGTTACTGACAGACTGGGAAGAGAGGAGCCGCAACACTGGAGAATATGAGGAGAATAATCAACATTCAAGCAGGAGAACATGTTCTAGTCGAGCCCGAGGACACTTCTTCTCTTGTTAAAAACTCTTTTTTTCATCTTCGTAATATTGCACGTCTGATATCTTCTCTCACTTTAGCTGATGATGAAACCTTCATTCATGCATTAATCACATCACGTCTGGATTAGACGTCCTGCTCACACACTCCTCCTCCTCCTGCTCACACACTCCTCATGCTCACACACTCCTCCTCCTCCTCCTCCTGCTCACACACTCCCCCTCCTGCTCACACACTCCTCCTGCTCACACACTCCTCCTCCTCCTCCTCCTGCTCACACACTCCTCCTGCTCACACACTCCTCCTGCTCACACACTCCTCCTCCTCCTCCTCCTGCTCACACACTCCCCCTCCTGCTCACACACTCCTCCTGCTCACACACTCCACCTCCTGCTCACACACTCCACCTCCTGCTCACACACTCCCCCTCCTGCTCACACACTCCTCCTCCTGCTCACACACTCCACCTCCTGCTCACACACTCCACCTCCTGCTCACACAATCCTCCTGCTCACACACTCCACCTCCTCCTCCTCCTGCTCACACACTCCTCCTGCTCACACACTCCTCCTGCTCACACACTCCTCCTGCTCACACTCCACCTCCTGCTCACACAATCCTCCTGCTCACACACTCCTCCTCCTCCTCCTCCTGCTCACACACTCCCCCTCCTGCTCACACACTCCTCCTGCTCACACACTCCACCTCCTGCTCACACACTCCACCTCCTGCTCACACACTCCTCCTCCTGCTCACACACTCCTCCTCCTGCTCACACACTCCTCCTCCTGCTCACACACTCCACCTCCTGCTCACACACTCCCCCTCCTGCTCACACACTCCTCCTCCTGCTCACACACTCCACCTCCTGCTCACACACTCCACCTCCTGCTCACACACTCCCCCTCCTGCTCACACACTCCTCCTCCTGCTCACACACTCCACCTCCTGCTCACACACTCCACCTCCTGCTCACACAATCCTCCTGCTCACACACTCCACCTCCTGCTCACACACTCCACCTCCTGCTCACACAATCCTCCTGCTCACACACTCCTCCTCCTGCTCACACACTCCTCCTCCTGCTCACACACTCCACCTCCTGCTCACACTCCTCCTCCTGCTCACACACTCCTCCTGCTCACACACTCCTCCTGCTCACACACTCCTCCTGCTCACACACTCCTCCTCCTGCTCACACACTCCTCCTGCTCACACACTCCACCTCCTGCTCACACACTCCTCCTCCTGCTCACACACTCCTCCTCCTGCTCACACACTCCTCCTCCCGCTCACACACTCCTCCTCCTGCTCACACACTCCTCCTCCTGCTCACACACTCCACCTCCTGCTCACACACTCCTCCTCCTGCTCACACACTCCTCCTCCTGCTCACACACTCCTCCTGCTCACACACTCCTCCTGCTCACACACTCCACCTCCTGCTCACACACTCCTCCTCCTGCTCACACACTCCTCCTCCTGCTCACACACTCCACCTCCTGCTCACACACTCCTCCCCCTGCTCACACACTCCTCCTCCTGCTCACACACTCCTCCTCCTGCTCACACACTCCACCTCCTGCTCACACACTCCTCCTCCTGCTCACACACTCCTCCTGCTCACACACTCCACCTCCTGCTCACACACTCCTCCTCCTGCTCACACACTCCTCCTCCTGCTCACACACTCCTCCTGCTCACACACTCCACCTCCTGCTCACACACTCCTCCTCCTGCTCACACACTCCTCCTCCTGCTCACACACTCCTCCTCCCGCTCACACACTCCTCCTCCCGCTCACACACTCCACCTCCTGCTCACACACTCCACCTCCTGCTCACACACTCCTCCTGCTCACACACTCCACCTCCTGCTCACACACTCCTCCTGCTCACACACTCCTCCTCCCGCTCACACACTCCTCCTCCCGCTCACACACTCCACCTCCTGCTCACACACTCCACCTCCTGCTCACACACTCCACCTCCTGCTCACACACTCCTCCTGCTCACACACTCCCCCTCCTGCTCACACACTCCTCCTCCTGCTCACACACTCCACCTCCTGCTCACACACTCCACCTCCTGCTCACACACTCCCCCTCCTGCTCACACACTCCTCCTCCTCCTCCTCCTGCTCACACACTCCTCCTGCTCACACACTCCTCCTGCTCACACACTCCTCCTCCCGCTCACACACTCCACCTCCTGCTCACACACTCCTCCTGCTCACACACTCCTCCTGCTCACACACTCCTCCTCCCGCTCACACACTCCACCTCCTGCTCACACACTCCTCCTCCTGCTCACACACTCCACCTCCTGCTCACACACTCCTCCTCCTGCTCACACACTCCTCCTCCCGCTCACACACTCCTCCTCCCGCTCACACACTCCACCTCCTGCTCACACACTCCTCCTCCTGCTCACACACTCCACCTCCTGCTCACACACTCCTCCTCCTGCTCACACACTCCTCCTCCTGCTCACACACTCCTCCTCCTGCTCACACACTCCTCCTCCCGCTCACACACTCCTCCTCCCGCTCACACACTCCTCCTCCTGCTCACACACTCCTCCTCCCGCTCACACACTCCTCCTCCCGCTCACACACTCCACCTCCTGCTCACACACTCCTCCTCCCGCTCACACACTCCTCCTCCCGCTCACACACTCCTCCTCCTGCTCACACACTCCTCCTCCCGCTCACACACTCCTCCTCCTGCTCACACACTCCTCCTCCTGCTCACACACTCCTCCTCCCGGTCACACACTCCTCCTCACACACTCCTCCTCCCGCTCACACACTCCTCCTCCCGCTCACACACTCCTCCTCCTGCTCACACACTCCTCCTCCCGCTCACACACTCCTCCTCCTGCTCACACACTCCTCCTCCTGCTCACACACTCCTCCTCCTGCTCACACACTCCTCCTCCTGCTCACACACTCCTCCTCCTCCTGCTCACACACTCCTCCTCCTGCTCACACACTCCTCTTCCCGCTCACACACTCCTCCCGCTCACACACTCCTCCTCCTGCTCACACACTCCTCCTCCTGCTCACACACTCCCCCTCCTGCTCACACACTCCTCCTCCTGCTCACACACTCCCCCTCCTGCTCACACACTCCTCCTCCTGCTCACACACTCCTCCTCCTGCTCACACACTCCTCCTCCTGCTCACACACTCCACCTCCTGCTCACACACTCCTCGTCCTGCTCACACACTCCTCCTCCTGCTCACACACTCCCCCTCCTGCTCACACACTCCTCCTCCTGCTCACACACTCCCCCTCCTGCTCACACACTCCTCCTCCTGCTCACACACTCCTCCTCCTGCTCACACACTCCTCCTCCTGCTCACACACTCCTCCTCCTGCTCACACACTCCTCCTCCTGCTCACACACTCCCCCTCCTGCTCACACACTCCTCCTCCTGCTCACACACTCCTCCTCCTGCTCACACACTCCCCCTCCCGCTCACACACTCCTCCTCCTGCTCACACACTCCTCCTCCCGCTCACACACTCCTCCTCCTGCTCACACACTCCTCCTCCTGCTCACACACTCCTCCTCCTGCTCACACACCGCTCACACACTCCTCCTCCTGCTCACACACTCCTCCTCCTGCTCACACACTCCTCCTCCTGCTCACACACTCCCCCTCCTGCTCACACACTCCTCCTCCTGCTCACACACTCCTCCTCCTGCTCACACACTCCTCCTCCTGCTCACACACTCCACCTCCTGCTCACACACTCCTCCTCCTGCTCACACACTCCTCCTCCTGCTCACACACTCCTCCTCCTGCTCACACACCGCTCACACACTCCTCCTCCTGCTCACACACTCCTCCTCCTGCTCACACACTCCTCCTCCTGCTCACACACTCCTCCTCCTGCTCACTTACTCCACACCAGTACCACACCAGTGCCACACCACACCAGTACCACACCACACCAGTGCCACACCACACCACACCACACCAGTGCCACACCACACCAGTGCCACACCACACCAGTACCACACCAGTGTCACACCAGTACCACACCAGTGCCACACCACACCAGTACCACACCACACCAGTGACTCCACCAGTACCACACCACACCAGTGACCCCACCAGTACCACACCGGTGCCACACCACACCAGTACCACACCACACCAGTGCCACACCAGTACCACACCACACCAGTGACCCCACCAGTACCACACCAGTACCACACCACACCAGTGCCACACCACACCAGTGCCACACCACACCAGTGCCACACCAGTACCACCAGTGCCACACCAGTACCACACCACACCAGTGACCACACCAGTACCACACCGGTGCCACACCACACCAGTACCACACCAGTGCCACACCACACCAGTACCACACCAGTGCCACACCACACCAGTACCACACCAGTGCCACACCACACCAGTACCACACCAGTGCCACACCACACCAGTGCCACACCACACACGTACCACACCAGTGCCACACCAGTACCACACCAGTGCCACACCACACCAGTACCACACCAGTACCACACCACACCAGTGACCACACCAGTACCACACCGGTGCCACACCACACCAGTACCACACCAGTGCCACACCACACCAGTACCACACCAGTGCCACACCACACCAGTACCACACCAGTGCCACACCACACCAGTACCACACCAGTGCCACACCACACCAGTGCCACACCACACACGTACCACACCAGTGCCACACCAGTACCACACCAGTGCCACACCACACCAGTACCACACCAGTGCCACACCACACCAGTACCACACCAGTGCCACACCACACCAGTACCACACCACACCAGCGCTCCGGTTCAGCCGGCGTCTCTGTGATTCTCTCCAATTATCTGTAAGAAAAGAGAAAGTGTGTTTTTTCTGGGGCACTGCATTACAGTTTTTTTCGATTGCTAAACGACAGTGAGCACAACTGGAGCTACATGTGCAAAACTCTAACTACAGTCTGCACTACCAACAGTCACCTGAGCTAAACAGTTCACATCACCTGCAAAACTCACTCCAAGCTACACAACTCTTAACACATGGCTCAAAACAGGCTCAGTGCAGCCAAACACTATGCACAACCCTCACTGAGATAACACACACTGTCACTCGAACACACTGAGAGTAAAAACACTAGCATCAAACACCAATACAGAAAATACTAACTTTTCATCTTTACAGTTTGAATAATTTCAGTGACTTCATACAAAGTAATATTTTCTTCAAAGAAAAGAGTGACATTCTTTTACATGATTTATTTAAATTTTTAGAACATAACAATTCTTTAAGTTAAATGAAAAATAGCAGTTTGCTTCAATAGTCTGTAGTAATTTATGAAATTACAGTAATGAGGGAAAAAAAGGTAGAAACTAAAAGTACATGTAATTCAAACAAATAATTGAGGGGCCAATCCTGCGTCTCTCCAGCATCAGGCCACAGGTTTTCATCAACATCACATCTAATGTTCTCTCTTGCCATGCACCTGGGGAAGGACCTTCTGGAGTGCCTTATCCATCCCTGCAGTCCTCTGGACTCGTGTCCTCACATCCGGCACGCATGGCTTCCAAAAGAGACATTTGGTCATGTGGGTGGTGGTGACCAAACACTTTCCACCTCCAGGCAGAGAACAACTCCTCTATTGAGTTGAGGAAGGGTGAATATGCAGGCAGGTACAAAACCATAAATCTGCGACAATAGCATTTTCCTGCGCATCTGAAAATATTTTTCCTCTTCCGCCTGTTGGGGCCAGCCTTTGGGTCCTGTTGTATATTACAGTATATACAGTAAAAACTATATTTTACAGTCAAACTTACTGTAATATATATATCTGTGTAAATATTCTATAATTGCAAAACAAAATAAATTCCTGTAATGTTCTCATTTACTGTAAGGATGTAAATCTCACCTGTTTCAGCTGAAGTTGCCATCAGCAGTGTTTGAAAGACAAAAGGCTGAAATCTATTCTGTTTTGAATGTGTGGTTCACAGTTTTGACAGTAGTGTGTTAGCATTTGAACAAAGTGCTGTAAATCCACAGTGTTGTGCAGTTTGTGGTTAAAGTCATGGGATAAGTGTGTAGAGTTTTGAAAACTGTGTTCAAGCAATGAAAAACGAACTAGAGTTTGGTCCACATGAACTGCTGTTGTGCAGACTGTAGTTAGAGTTTTGCACATGTAGCTCCAGTTGTGCTCACTGTCGTTTAGCAATCGAAAAAAACTGTAATATAGTCCTTCATGATGAACTCCTCGTGTCTGTGGAACACAGGAATATCTTCTCCACATCTGGAAAATGAATGAGCTTCTTATATGTATCACTATCAATCGTGATATAACTGACGATAATCCACTGGTTTGCAGCTGTAATCCACACTGGAGGCGGTGACACACGAGAGCGGATCCAGTTCAAGCTGACTGTGGTCAGTGCAGTGTACGTGTGTATGTGTGTATGTGTGTATTCTGTGTACTGGGAATGCCATGACTGCTTCAGAGAATAAGTTTGTATCCAACATGTGAAGTAAAGTTTCGTGTGGATGATACGTGGTGATATATTATTTCCATGACTTGTACAAGAACCAAAGATAACATTGCCAGATTCATGTTGTTTCTGGTTATAACTGGACTGGACTGAACTTACTGGCCGTCTCACTCTGAACCTCTTCTGTGCTGGATTTGAGTTTGAAAAAAAAATCTTGGTTATGTGAACGTTGCGGAAACATTACATTGTAAGCAGACTCTGAAGATGAAGATGAAGGCTGACCTTCACACACTTGTAGAGATCTGTCAATATTCTCAACATCTCGCTCTTCTGATATTGTGGGAGTTTTGCGTGTTTGTGTGTTTGTGTGCACCTATTGATTGACAGCTGGCTCCAGAGCCACTCAGACCTCTTAAAATACCAGCGCTGAGCTTCAGGTTTCCCCGTCGGCCCCGGGCCCCTGTGTGTGTGTGTGTGTGTGTGTGTGTGTGCGTGCGTGCGTGCGTGCGTGCGTGTGTGCGTGTGTGTGAGTGTGAGTGTGTGTGTGTGCGTGTGCGTGTGTGTGTGTGTGTGTGTGTGTGTCTGTGTGTGTGTGTGTGTGTGTGTGTGTGTGTGTGTGTGTGTTTCAGCACTGGTTTGTCGTGTGTGTGTGTGTGTGTGTGTGTGTGTGTGTGTGTGTGTGTGTGTGTGTGTGTGTGTGTGTGTGTGTGTGTGTGTGTGTGTGTGTGTGTGTGTGTGTTAGTTAGGTGTGTGACGTAAGTCTCCACGACTCCCAATATCTTTGTTGTACTTCTGAAACATTTATTTTTAGTTGACTTACAAGTGCATTCAAATGTTTATTTTGAAGTGATCTGAAACCAATGCATTTTAAAATCTAAATCTTTGATGTTGATCGTTATGATGACAATATTGAACTTGGAGAACTGTGTGTTCAACATATCAGAGAATTAACAGACACTCAAATACATTAAATTTTTTTAAGAGTCTCTTCTGCTCGCCAATGCTGCGTTTATTTGATCAAAAATACAGCACAAATTATGAAATATGATTATAATGTAAATCATCAGTTTTCTATGTGAATATACAGTAAAGTGTAATTTATTCCTGTGATCAAAGCTGAATTTATCATCATTACTCCAGTCTTCAGTGTCACATGATCCTCCAGAACTCAGTGTAATATGAGGATCTGATGCTCAAGACACATTTATGATTATTATCAGTTCATATTTTTGTACAAACTAAAAAACATTTTATTTTTCAGGATTCTTTGATGAATAGAAAGTTCAAAAGAACTGCATTTATTAGAAATAGAAGCTTTTGTAACATTATTAATGTCTTTACTGTCACTTTTAGATCAATTTAATGCGTCATTTATTAATGTATACATTTTTGTATTTTTTTTTTTTACCTTGTTAAATGGTAGTGTGCATTTCCTGCGAGCGTGTGTCTTTTGTCCACGCGTGTTCTGTTCAGACCGGACATGTTCCTTGCAGACTCATCTACAGAAAGCCAGTAATGAAATTTAGTTCAATCCCAGGCATCAGACCCGGGGGTCAGAGGTCAAGCTGAGCGCGGGGTCAGTCGTGTAACCCGCCCGTTCAGAATTAAAAGGGAAAGCCCACTCTTGTCATGAGGTCGCGGGGTCAGGGGTCAGTGTCGCTGGGACGGCCCAGATCACTCACTGCTATAAATTATGTACCAAATCAGAGCCAGAGGAAAATTAGCGACTCTTCCTGACGGGGTTCACGGGAGACGTTACTCCACGACCTTAATCGAGAGTAAAGGAAGCGCTCGGTCGCACACACACACCTCTGGGGTCAAGGGACACGATACACACCTGTGAGTGTGAGTGTGTGTGTGTGTGTCAGACCCGCTCAAACAGCAACACCAGCGCTTCATGCACACGGGAGATCTGAGCGATGGAGGATTCAGGGAATGCTGGACGTCACGTGTGTAATGAACATGCTTGTGTCTCGGGCGGCTAACAGAGACTCCGTACCTGTGTCACATAATACACAACATATAGAAAAGATTATTTGTCTGCACTGAAAAGTTGTGAATATAGTACAGTATGAGCTCACTAAAATCAGCACTCTAATTTTATTTGTATAATATTTTGAATTGGCTTTTCATTTTTATATATTTAAAAAAAAAATTGTAGTCATTTCATGGTGTGCTTTGTCATTTTATAATTTTTTTGTTTATTTTTAAATATTGCTATTTACGTTTCATTTTTTGTTTTATGTTATGAAACCAGTTTTTCTGAATGTTCTCTGGATGTTTAAAATGTGGTTATGTGAACATTAAAGTCCCCCTGTGGTGTAAATCCAGCTTGTAATGTAGTTTATGTGTGTATGTGGTGTTATTAATCTGCTTTAACACACACATGTGTAAGTTCATAAGTGGACAGCATTGCTGAGTATTTTCTGCTTAAAACTGCAGTGAACCAAAGACAGTCTCAAACACACGGTTTGAAATCGCTGGTGTTTCTGACGTCACACACTACCTTGACCAATCAGATCAACGTGTGATCGTCCACCAGTGGATCTCTGAGTGAGTGGAGGCGGGGCTCATTTGCATATTCATAGCACCGCGCATACTAAATGGCAAGAGTGTCGAGTTACATTCAAGATATTTCAGAAGACATCTTGTAGACATTTTGAAAGGAAAAAACATTTAAATATGTAATTTTGGTGATCAAATATGAGTTTTAAGGGATACAATGATTGACTACAGGGGACTTTAAGAGAACATTACATTCTTCAAACATTATGGAATGTTACTTTTGAATGTTTTCTGAGCGTTCTGAAACAAGTTACATTTAAAAAACGTTTGATGAATGTAAAACTGAAATGTTCCAGAAAATAACGCTATAAATAATGTTTTTGTGCTATCGTTTTGAGAACATTATTGAGGATCAGGGGCCTCATTTATAACCGGTGCGTACGCACAAAACCGGCCCTGAAAGAGGCGTACGCCACTTCCGACTCATAAGTTGTGATTTATAAAAACAAACTTGACGGGGAAATGTGCGCACCTGCACGCAAACTCTGACCCGCACGTACGAACGTTTTGGAGACGGAGCAGTTTGGCGACACCGATGGTGAGCTGGAGTTAAATGTCTTTTTGGTCACTTTTAGACAGAAAATCTAAAGAAAATTAGACATATACAGAAAGATAATACAAATATAATTTCACTCACCAACGCATATCTAACGGCAGATGAAGTAAAACTGTAGGCTAAATCTTCATTATGAGTCCTAATCATAAATAGGCTACAGTTTATTTAAAACAATGATTTAAACTATGTTTTATTTCTGATATAAACATTTAGATTAAATATGCCATTCCCATTAACGGAGTTAAACACTTAAAACATTAAAACACAGCATGCTAAAGGAAAAGTGTTCAAAAGCATTGCATCCACGACAAATATTTATAGGCTATTTATTGTATATATATATATATATATATTTTTTTTTTTTACTTTTTTTTTTTTACTTTCAGTAGGCCTAAATGTCATGTAGTTTAACTACAGAGATAATTGCTTATCATGATAATAGCAGATTGGGCAAATATAATGCACAACAAGGTCGATCTGTTTCTATTACAAATATAAATCAATTAAAAATACTATTTGGCCAGTGGAAAAGATTGAGAAAAACTTCTCTGAAATGTATTTTACACTATTTGATTTATTTATTCAAAAACAAGGCAAGGATACTAAATTATTTTTATTAATGTAATGTGACGGCACGTATTTCATATTTTCCTAATGTCTTGTACCTTAAACATGTTATCACGTGGATGAATAATCATATGCAAATGATATGCAGATGAGGACATGCATAGTAAAACTAGGCGTTGTAAGCTCCATATATGGTTATTTCGGGGAGGAGACGCATGTGCGCACAATCTTCCGCTGAGTGGGATTTATAAAGTGAATCCTGCGCAGGTTCTGGCGTACGCACGCTTTTATAAGTCTGAATATTTTTTTGCGCACGCCATTTTTGGCTTTCGGGCGCACGCACACTTTTAGTAAGGATCCTACGCACAGTTTTATAAATGAGGCCCCAGATAACATTGAACAAACGTTCTAATTATGTTATGGAAGATTGTTTGTTCATAACTTTGAGGGAACCTGAACGTTCTCTGTTATTTTGGAAGGACAGATGTTCAGAGATTTATATTGTTTTTGTACTTCACTAGTTTTCCTGAGTTCACTTGATCATATAATCAGATTTGGTTTGTAAACAGATTTGGTTTGAGAGATCGAGCTCTTAGATTCCGCTGTTCTGCTGATGATTAGATGGAGAAGCTGATGAGCGTCATGAACAGAAGCTCTGCGGTGAACATCTGGAACAGCTGGAGTTCAGATTGCCTGATCACAGTACAAGTCTTACAATTATTTCATTTCTCAGAACTCTTTACTTCCAATACGTTCATTAGAAATGAAGTGTACCATTTCTAATGAACGTATTGGAAGTAAAGAGTTCTGAGAAATGAAATTATGTTTATTTTATTATACTCAGTGTCAGAACTGGACATATAATATATATTGACCTACAAATAATTCACCTTTTATGCTATTACCAAAACTTGTTATACTCAAAATATTAAACTTTGGTATAGTACAATATCATTTTAAGTGGCTGATTATTCAAGTATGCAAACAAGTCACATATAATAACCTTCACCATAAAGTAACAACAACAAAAAGTTGCCAAAAATAGCATAAAAATGCAATGTCACAATTGTCAACATGTTTTAAGAGAACCGCTATGCAAACATAGATTTAGTTCACAAATGACTGACAGTCAAGACCTAAATATGATTTTCATTTGCAACATTGAATACTTAAATCTGGCATTAGAGACTTTATTATGCCACCCGTCGAGCGCACGTTCAAACTCTTTGCCTTTTTTGACTGATTCACTGAATCAGTGAGTCATTGACTCGAGGACAGCTGCAGTCGAATCGATTCACGTATGAATCGTTCTGGGGTGTGTTTCCCGTAAAACGCCGTAACTCGTAAAAACAACCGTAATGTCGCACATTGATCGTTGTGGCGACCAGGACGAGGACGAGGGCCGTGGGCGAGCGGCGCGAGGCCGGTTGCGGGATTGCTGATAAGCGACGCCGGCGCGGTGCACGGGTCTCGTGTCTCTCACGGAGGAGCGGAAGAACAAAGGAGGAGCGACGACAGTGGAGATCGAGAGAGGAACAGGCCTGGATTTTATTTGTGTTTCGTTATATGTGACAGCAGTCGCCCGCGAGAGGCACCTAGAAACGACCACAACGCATGATGTAGTCAGCCGGATCCGGGTCGTATCCAGATCAGATGGAGGACCTGCGCCTAGACACGACCACAACACATGATGTAGTCAGCCGGATCCGGGCCGTATCCAGATCAGATGGAGGACCTGCGCCTAGACACGACCACAACACATGATGTAGTCAGCCGGATCCGGGCCGTATCCAGATCAGATGGAGGACCTGCGCCTAGACACGACCACAACGCATGATGTAGTCAGCCGGATCCGGGCCGTATCCAGATCAGATGATGGACCTGCGCCTAGACACGACCACAACACATGATGTAGTCAGCCGGATCCGGGCCGTATCCAGATCAGATGGAGGACCTGCGCCTAGACACGACCACAACACATGATGTAGTCAGCCGGATCCGGCCGTATCCAGATCAGATGGAGGACCTGCGCCTAGACACGACCACAACACATGATGTAGTCAGCCGGATCCGGGCCGTATCCAGATCAGATGGAGGACCTGCGCCTAGACACGACCACAACACATGATGTAGTCAGCCGGATCCGGGCCGTATCCAGATCAGATGGAGGACCTGCGCCTAGACACGACCACAACACATGATGTAGTCAGCCGGATCCGGCCCGTATCCAGATCAGATGGAGGACCTGCGCCTAGACACGACCACAACACATGATGTAGTCAGCCGGATCCGGGCCGTAACCAGATCAGATGGAGGACCTGCGCCTAGATACGACCACAACACATGATGTAGTCAGCCGGATCCGGGCCGTATCTAGATCAGATGGAGGACCTGCGCCTAGACACGACCACAACACATGATGTAGTCAGCCGGATCCGGGCCGTATCTAGATCAGATGGAGGACCTGCGCCTAGACACGACCACAACACATGATGTAGTCAGCCGGATCCGGGCCGTATCCAGATCAGATGGAGGACCTGCGCCTAGACACGACCACAACACATGATGTAGTCAGCCGGATCCGGGCCGTATCCAGATCAGATGGAGGACCTGCGTCTAGACACGACCACAACGCATGATGTAGTCAGCCGGATCCGGGCCGTATCCAGATCAGATGGAGGACCTGCGCCTAGACACGACCACAACACATGATGTAGTCAGCCGGATCCGGGCCGTATCCAGATCAGATGGAGGACCTGCGCCTAGACACGACCACAACACATGATGTAGTCAGCCGGATCCGGGCCGTATCCAGATCAGATGGAGGACCTGCGCCTAGACACGACCACAACACATGATGTAGTCAGCCGGATCCGGGCCGTATCCAGATCAGATGGAGGACCTGCGCCTAGACACGACCACAACACATGATGTAGTCAGCCGGATCCGGGCCGTATCCAGATCAGATGGAGGACCTGCGTCTAGACACGACCACAACGCATGATGTAGTCAGCCGGATCCGGGCCGTATCCAGATCAGATGGAGGACCTGCGTCTAGACACGACCACAACACATGATGTAGTCAGCCGGATCCGGCCCGTATCCAGATCAGATGGAGGACCTGCGCCTAGACACGACCACAACACATGATGTAGTCAGCCGGATCCGGGTCGTATCCAGATCAGATGGAGGACCTGCGCCTAGACACAACCACAACACATGATGTAGTCAGCCGGATCCGGCCCGTATCCAGATCAGATGGAGGACCTGCGTCTAGACACGACCACAACACATGATGTAGTCAGCCGGATCCGGCCCGTATCCAGATCAGATGGAGGACCTACGACTAGACACGACCACAACACATGATGTAGTCAACCGGATCCGGGCCGTATCCAGATCAGATGGAGGACCTACGACTAGACACGACCACAACACATGATGTAGTCAACGGATCCGGCCCGTATCCAGATCAGATGGAGGACCTGCGTCTAGACACGACCACAACACAAGATGTAGTCAGCCGGATCCGGGCCGTATCCAGATCAGATGGAGGACCTGCGCCTAGACACGACCACAACACATGATGTAGTCAGCCGGATCCGGGCCGTATCCAGATCAGATGGAGGACCTGCGCCCAGACACGACCACAACACATGATGTAGTCAGCCGGATCCGGCCCGTATCCAGATCAGATGGAGGACCTGCGCCTAGACACGACCACAACTCATGATGTAGTCAGCCGGATCCGGCCCGTATCCAGATCAGATGGAGGACCTGCGCCCAGACACGACCACAACACATGATGTAGTCAGCCGGATCCGGCCCGTATCCAGATCAGATGGAGGACCTGCGCCTAGACACGACCACAACACATGATGTAGTCAGCCGGAT
>NC_136878.1:47802767-47805267 GCF_949152265.1 Phoxinus phoxinus | reverse complement strand
GTTTGGTGGAGGGGGATTATGGTGTGGGGTTGTTTGGTGGAGGGGGATTATGGCGTGGGGTTGTTTGGTGGAGGGGGATTATGGAGTGGGGTTGTTTGGTGGAGGGGGGATTATAGTGTGGGGTTGTTTGGTGGAGGGGGATTATGGAGTGGAGTTGTTTGGTGGAGGGGGGATTATGGTGTGGGGTTGTTTTGGTGGAGGGGGGATTATGGTGTGGGGTTGTTTGGTGGAGGGGGGATTATGGTGTGGGGTTGTTTGGTGGAGGGGGGATTATGGTGTGGGGTTGTTTGGTGGAGGGGGGATTATGGCGTGGGTTTGTTTGGTGGAGGGGGGATTATGGCGTGGGGTTGTTTGGTGGAGGGGGATTATGATGTGGGGTTGTTTGGTGGAGTGGGGATTATGGAGTGGGGTTGTTTGGTGGAGGGGGGATTATGGTGTGGGGTTGTTTGGTGGAGGGGGATTATGGTGTGGGGTTGTTTGGTGGAGGGGGATTATGGTGTGGGGTTGTTTGGTGGAGGGGGATTATGGAGTGGGGTTGTTTGGTGGAGGGGGATTATGGTGTGGGGTTGTTTGGTGGAGGGGGGATTATGGTGTGGGGTTGTTTGGTGGAGGGGGATTATGGTGTGGGGTTGTTTGGTGGAGGGGGATTATGGTGTGGGGTTGTTTGGTGGAGGGGGGATTATGGTGTGGGGTTGTTTGGTGGAGGGGGGATTATGGTGTGGGGTTGTTTGGTGGAGTGGGGATTATGGTGTGGGGTTGTTTGGTGAAGGGGGGATTATGGTGTGGGGTTGTTTGGTGGAGGGGGATTATGGTGTGGGGTTGTTTGGTGGAGGGGGATTATGGCATGGGGTTGTTTGGTGGAGGGGGGATTATGGTGTGGGGTTGTTTGGTGGAGGGGGGATTATGGTGTGGGGTTGTTTGGTGGAGGGGGGATTATGGTGTGGGGTTGTTTGGTGGAGGGGGGATTATGGAGTGGGGTTGTTTGGTGGAGGGGGGATTATGGCGTGGGGTTTTTTGGTGGAGGGGGATTATGGTGTAGGGTTGTTTGGTGGAGGGGGGATTATGGTGTGGGGTTGTTTGGTGGAGGGGGGATTATGGTGTGTGGTTGTTTGGATGAGGGGGATTATGGTGTGGGGTTGTTTGGTGGAGGGGGATTATGGTGTGGGGTTGTTTGGTGGAGGGGGGATTATGGAGTGGGGTTGTTTGGTGGAGGGGGGATTATGGCGTGGGGTTTTTTGGTGGAGGGGGGATTATGGTGTGGGGTTGTTTGGTGGAGGGGGGATTATGGTGTGGGGTTGTTTGGTGGAGGGGGGATTATGGTGTGGGGTTGTTTGGTGGAGGGGGATTATGGTGTGGGGTTGTTTGGTGGAGGGGGATTATGGTGTGGGGTTGTTTGGTGGAGGGGGGAGTTGGAGTGGGGTTGTTTGGTGGAGGGGGGATTATGGCGTGGGGTTTTTTGGTGGAGGGGGGATTATGGTGTGGGGTTGTTTGGTGGAGGGGGGATTATGGTGTGGGGTTGTTTGGTGGAGGGGGGATTATGGTGTGGGGTTGTTTGGTGGAGGGGGATTATGGTGTGGGGTTGTTTGGTGGAGGGGGATTATGGTGTAGGGTTGTTTGGTGGAGGGGGGATTATGGTGTGGGGTTGTTTGGTGGAGGGGGGATTATGGCGTGGGGTTGTTTGGTGGAGGGGGGATTATGGTGTGGGGTTGTTTGGTGGAGGGGGGATTATGGTGTGGGGTTGTTTGGTGGAGGGGGGATTATGGCGTGGGGTTGTTGGGTGGAGGGGGGTTATGGCGTGGGGTTGTTTGGTGGAGGGGGATTATGGTGTGGGGTTGTTTGGTGAAGGGGGGATTATGGTGTGGGGTTGTTTGGTGGAGGGGGATTATGGTGTGGGGTTGTTTGGAGGAGGGGGATTATGGCGTGGGGTTGTTTGGTGGAGGGGGGATTATGGTGTGGGGTTGTTTGGTGGAGGGGGGATTATGGTGTGGGGTTGTTTGGTGGAGGGGGGATTATGGTGTGGGGTTGTTTGGTGGAGGGGGGATTATGGAGTGGGGTTGTTTGGTGGAGGGGGGATTATGGCGTGGGGTTTTTTGGTGGAGGGGGGATTATAGTGTGGGGTTGTTTGGTGGAGGGGGGATTATGGTGTGGGGTTGTTTGGTGGAGGGGGGATTATGGTGTGGGGTTGTTTGGTGGAGGGGGATTATGGTGTGGGGTTGTTTGGTGGAGGGGGATTATGTTGTGGGGTTGTTTGGTGGAGGGGGATTATGGTGTGGGGTTGTTTGGTGGAGGGGGATTATGGTGTGGGGTTGTTTGGTGGAGGGGGATTATGGTGTGGGGTTGTTGGGTGGAGGGGGGATTATGGAGTGGGGTTGTTTGGTGGAGGGGGGATTATGGTGTGGGGTTGTTGGGTGGAGGGGGGATTATGGAGTGGGGTTGTTTGGTGGAGGGGGGATTATGGCGTGGGGTTTTTTGGTGGAGGGGGGATTATGGTGTGGGGTTG
>NC_136878.1:47785267-47787767 GCF_949152265.1 Phoxinus phoxinus | reverse complement strand
AGAGTCCAAACACAGACGTCTGATAGAGTCCAAACACTGACGTCTGATAGAGTCCAAACACTGACGTCTGATAGAGTCCAAACACTGACGTCTGATAGAGTCCAAACACTGACGTCTGATAGAGTCCAAACACTGACGTCTGATAGAGTCCAAACACTGACGTCTGATAGAGTCCAAACACTGACGTCTGATAGAGTCCAAACACAGACGTCTGATAGAGTCCAAACACTGATGTCTGATAGAGTCCAAACACTGACGTCTGATAGAGTCCAAACACTGACGTCTGATAGAGTCCAAACACAGACGTCTGATAGAGTCCAAACACTGACGTCTGATAGAGTCCAAACACTGACGTCTGATAGAGTCCAAACACTGACGTCTGATAGAGTCCAAACACTGACGTCTGATAGAGTCCAAACACTGACGTCTGATAGAGTCCAAACACAGACGTCTGATAGAGTCCAAACACTGACGTCTGATAGAGTCCAAACACTGACGTCTGATAGAGTCCAAACACTGACGTCTGATAGAGTCCAAACACAGACGTCTGATAGAGTCCAAACACAGACGTCTGATAGAGTCCAAACACTGACGTCTGATAGAGTCCAAACACAGACGTCTGATAGAGTCCAAACACAGACGTCTGATAGAGTCCAAACACAGACGTCTGATAGAGTCCAAACACAGACGTCTGATAGAGTCCAAACACAGACGTCTGATAGAGTCCAAACACAGACGTCTGATAGCCGTCCAAACACAGACGTCTGACCCAGCCAGAGAATAGACTAGTCATAAATTAGAGAACAAAGAAATTAAATGAAAACAAGCCGCGTGAAAACAAGTCTTTATTAATCCATAATCTGCCCCTGTAATCATAATTGTGTGTGAAAACTATTAAAAGTGCTGTTTTACTGCCTCTAGTGTTCAAACTGCGGTGATGTGCATGTATTAGTACGTATTTTGCATTTAGCGCACAGGACCGTTTTTACAATGAGCCTGTGCTGGAATTGAGCTTACGATGCGAAGAGCTCGGGTACAAATCCCGTGAATCAGTCACAATATACGAGCTGGAAGTTAAAATCAAGCTTAAATACCATGTTACGATTACGTTTTATGTGGCATTGGCTTTTGTTAACAGTATCGGGTAGATTTAGGGTATCGTTAGGTGTACGTTAATTTAAAACGTGATGGAGGATTAATCTAGCGCCACTCATTTCAATTCAGAACTGCAGTGATACGTACAAACTTCTCCAACGTAATAAAACGTTGCCATTTCACTTTGAAACTGTCGAAACGTGGACGACGCAACGTATTTTGCCTGGGCTGTACGATTCTGCACCAGCTAAGCTACTGAGCAAGGTCAACGGGTCATGAAAGGCTTTATATGAATGCTCTGGGTCTGGGGTCGGAGAACGCGCCGGCGTGTTTGCTCGATTTTTTTCACATAGCAACAAAATAGACTTAAAATACTCCGTCATTTATGCTCATACAGACTTAAGAAATATAAATAATTTAAATGTAAAATGTCAACTTTTTTTTGTGTCCACTTACAATCGAAACAAAACATTGTGCTTTTGTAAAATAAAGAAAATAAACAGGGAGTGCTTTCTGCCTCTCCGTCTCCGTGAACTTTTTTTCTGGTGCACGTCTCTAAACTTAAACAAAACTTAAACAAAAATTTAAGTGTGTACTTTGAAATGATCAAATTCAAAACTAAAACAAATATTCTCTGTTTATGTAATCTGTATGAAAAGAGAGAGATGTCAGTCGTTCTCAGTATAGCTCATTATCCGCTACTGTGACACGCCCACGGAGAGCGCGCGCTATTCAAACGCAAACGATCTGAGGCGATCCATGCACACCTGTCAACGCCCACATCAGCTCGATAAACACATCAAGTTTAATCAGATTCATGTACTTCACGTGGTCTTGCTACGCTGTACTATCGTAATAATAACCCTGGGAAAGTTCCCTCAGAGGTGCTGGTTTAGTTCCACTTCGAGGAGCACCGGATCCGGCTGAGGATCGTGAATAGTAAGTTCTTTATTCTTTAGTTCTTTGTTCGAATCGCGTGTCTGTGTGTGAACGCATGAACGGCACAGACGAGCGCTGTGGTTTACGACACCGTTCATTCACACTCTTACATTAGTAAACATGTTATTTTACATGAACACATCTATAGTTTAGCTTTTAGCAAACTATATTGCTATACTGAGATGAGTAAAAATCATTGTCTTCTCAGGTGTGAATCGGAGCATTATTCATGATCATTGATGCCTTTCCAAACAAAAAGTGTCTTTCAAAATTTAAATCAATGTATTGTTTTATGTGAATGATTTGGCAGGATGGTTTTCAGATCATTGTGAAGCACACACTCTAGGCGACAACATCCATTACTCAAAAGTCTTGTGGACACATGTTTAGTATGTGTTTTGTGGCCTTATTTCAGAAACTTTAAATTATTCTCTCAAAAATACAAACATGTACATGCATGTTGCTC
>NC_136878.1:47770267-47780267 GCF_949152265.1 Phoxinus phoxinus | reverse complement strand
TTGACTTCACTGACAGTATTGGACGAGAGCATTTGATTTCGATGATCTTTATGATCAGTTATTGAACGGAAGTGAATCAACACTGAACTGACCTCAGATGAACAATGACACCGTTGTCTTTTTAGAGTTGCTTTCGCATTAATGACTACTTGCTATTGGTCTAATTTTATTTCTCATCAATGAGAGCATTTCAGCACCTTGTCTTTTCAACAAATTGAACATCCCAAGAAAAAAACAAGTCCCTGAAGCGCCATATAAAAACGTGCGTTTTTTTTCTTCTTCTTCAAAGTGCTTCAATAATTAAATCACAGATTGTGTTTGAGGAAAACAGACTCTATATAGTCTATATAGACTCTGTGATGCTTGAGTGACGGAAGCAAAGTTATAAAGCCGTGACTAACTGCTCACACTGGCAGTGCGGTCAATAAAGTCTTGATTTATTTCGGGAACAGGCTTTCAACCAAAACTTTGCTTTCCCAGCTCCTGGACTATTGGATGAAGTGAAATGCTCCCGTGTCTCTGACAGAACACCAGTGATCTTCAGTGGGATTTGGGGTTCAGGGAAAACGCTACGTCTGATAACTCAGTAAAGTAGCAGCACGAAGGCCTGTTCACACACAGTACAATAACTATAATCAAAAATACACGTTTTAAAAATCGCTCTTAATGTTCAGAATGTTCTTTAGGCGTTCAAAACATTTCTTAAATGTTTTAAAATATTGTTTCTTGATTATGCAAACATTAAGGGTACATTTCATTTTGCAAACATTGAACGTAACTTTTGAATGTTCTCTGAACGTTCCTAACATCTAAAAATTGTTGACTTATTCGCAAAGTTAGTCAGTAGAAAGTCCAAGGAGTCTGACATCACAAGACAGATGAAAAATGCACAGGTATGAATGATTATGCCACGCCTTCTCATGAATAATTTAGGGCATTTACTCTGACGCTGCTGATGATGTAGATGTCTATAATATCTTACTCCTCATCAAGTCTGGCAATCCCACAGTCCCCTTAATATTACAGATGCTAACATTTTCTTTCACCTTTGCAGCACTTGTCAGTTAATGTTCAGAAAGCGTGTTTTTCGCTTCATGTAAGAACCAGGGGTCTCATTTTTTTTATAACCGTTGCGTACGCACAAAACAGGCCCTAAGAGAGGCGTACGCCACTTCCGACGCATAAGTTGTGATTTATAAAAACAAACTTGACGGGAAAATGTGCGCACATCTAACGGCAGATGAAGAAAAACTGTAAATCTTCATTATGAGTCATAATCATAAATAGGCTACAGTGCATGTTCACAATAACAGTTTAAATAAAATAATGATTTAAACTATGTTTTACTTCTGATATAAACATTTAGATTAAGCTCATTAATTGAGTTAAACACTTAAACTACATGCAATTTACTGAAAAGTAAAAAAAATATATATATATATATTATATTCAATAAATAGCCTATAAATATTTGTCGTGGATGCAATGCTTTTGAACCCTTTTCCTTTGGCATGCTGTGTTTTAATGTTTTAACTACAGAGATAATTGCTTATCATGATAATAGCAGATTGTGCAAATATAATGCACAACAAGGTCGATCTGTTTCCATTACAAATATAAATCAATTAAAAATATTATTTGGCCAGTGGAAAAGATTAAGAAAAAATTTCTCTTTCTCTTTGATTTATTTATTCAAAAACAAGGCAAGGATAGGCTACTAAATGATTTTTATTAATGTAATGTGACGGCACATCCGTATTTCATATTTTCCTCATGTCTTGTACCGTTAAACGTTATCACGTGGATGAATAATCATATGCAAATGATATGCAGATGAGGATATGCATAGTAAAACTAGGCGTTGTTAGCTCCATATATGGTTATTTTTTAGGTGGAGACGCATGTTCACGATCTTCCACTGACTGGGATTTATAAAGTGAATCCTGCGCAGGTTCTGGTGTACGCACGCTTTTATAAATCTGAATATTTTTTTACGCACGCCATTTTTGGCTTTCGGGCGCACGCACACTTTTAGTGAGGATCCTACGCACAGTTTTATAAATGAGGCCCCAGAGCTGTGCTTGTACAGCGAATGCTTAAGACCCAAGCCTCGGGTGAGTTTATAATGTTTACCCAACGCTCCTCTGCTAGTCCATCATCACAAAGATCAGCATTGAGTTCTGGAATCATGTGAGGCAAACATCGAGGGCATGACCACAGATGAGGAGCAGTGAACTCTAGAAGTGCCCGAGGATGAAGAATGATATCTCTACTTGCGTTATCACTCACAGGCTGCCGCTTTCACCTCGCGTTTCATAACTTAAAGAGCAAAACGTTCTCAGAACATTGAGAGCTGAATGTAACGTGTGTTATAATAGATGCACTTTACATAGTTATTGAACTGAACCGAACCAACACTAAACTGAATTGATCTGAATAATGACACTATTGTGTTTGTAGAGCTGCTTTACAGCTGAATATGTCTCATATTTGATGGATTTGTCTCATATTTGCTGAATTTGTGTCATATTTGCTGAATTTGCTGAATTTGTCTCATATTTGATGAATTTGTCTCATATTTGATGAATTTGTCTCATATTTGAAGAACTTGTCTCATATTTGTGGATTGTGTCTCATATTTTATGAATGTGTCTCATATTTTATGAATTTGTCTCATATTTGAAGAATTTGTCTCATATTCAATTCAATTCAATTCAATTCAACTTTATGTCGCCATGTATACAGATACTAGGAATTTGGATTGGTCTTCTCCATGCAGGCAACACACAGTAAAACAGAAAGACAAAGAAAAACAAAGACAAAAACACAAAACAGGACAGACAGCGACATTATGAGCAATAGGTTAATATGAGTGTAGAATCTAAATAGTGTTGTGTTAAATAAAAAATAAAGTGCAATGAATTCCAGATTTAAGAGTCATTCAGGAGGGCTATTGCTTTGGGAAAAAAACTGTTGCGGTGGCGTGATGTTTTGGCCAGAAAGGCCCTGTACCGTTTTCCAGAGGGGAGAAGATTAAACAGACTGTTGGCAGGATGAGAGGGGTCGGCCGCAATCTTCACAGCTCTGGTAATGGACCTGGAGCTGTACAGGACCATGATGGGGGGCAGGGGGCAGCCGATGATCCGCTCTGCTGCCCGGACAACTCTTTGTAGCCTGGCCTTTGCACGGGCTGACGCAGAGGCAAACCAGATCGTGATGGAGGATGTTAGCACACTCTCAATGACCGCTCTGTAAAATTGTACCATGATGGGGGGACTGAGCAGTAGTCCTTTCAGGCGGCGGAGGAAGAATAGGCGCTGCTGGCCTTTCTTCACTATTTGGGAGATGTTTTTGTCCCATTTGAGTGTGTTGGTGATGGTTGTGCCCAGGAACTTAAAGTGCTCTACCCCAGTCACGGATGAATTGTTAATGACCAGAGGAGGATGAATCGGGGGCTTTTTGCGGAAGTCCACTATCATCTCCACCGTTTTATTGACATTAAGCTCCAAGTTACTGACTGCACACCACTAGGAGACTGACCTCTCTGCGGTAGGCTGACTCGTCGTTGTTGGAGATGAGGCCTATTATGGTGGTGTCGTCCGCATATTTGATGGTTTTGACAGAAGGATCTCCAGAGGTGCAGTTATTGGTGTACAATGAGAAGAGCAGGGGGGACAGCACACAACCCTGGGGGGCACCGATGTTGACTGTGCGGGGCTGTGAGAGATGTGGGCCCAGCCTGACATACTGAGTCCTGTTGGTGAGAAAGTCTGTAATCCATGAGCAGAGGAGGGGGTGAATGTTCAGATGGGACAGTTTGCTGTGGAGGAGGTCGGGGATGATGGTGTTAAAGGCAGAGCTGTAATCCACAAACAGGAGTCTTGCGTATGTGTTCCGATTGTCCAGGTGTTGTAAAATAAAATGAAGTGCAATGTTGATTGCATCATCAACTGAGCGGTTGGGTCTATATGCAAATTGAAGGGGGTCCATGAGGTTGTCGGTGGATACGTTGAGATAAGAGAGGACCAAGCGTTCAAATACTTTCATGATTACAGAGGTGAGGGCGATCGGTCTGTAGTCATTCAAGCAGGAGATCTTGGGCTTTTTCGGCACCGGAATAATGATAGCAGATTTGAAGCAGGCAGGTACTCGGCATAGTTCTAATGACTGATTAAAAATGTCCGTAAACACTGGGGTCAGCTCGCTGGCACAGTGCTTGAGAGAAGCAGGTGACACCATGTCTGGTCCACACGCTTTCCTGATGTTCTGACCTTTGAGGAGCCTCCGAACCTCATGCTCCGTGATGACCAATGGAGCAGATGAGGTGGAGGCAGGGGTGGCATGGGGGATGGACTGGGGGGGCCCACGCGGTGCTTCGAACCTAGTGCAAAACACATTAAACTTGTCTGGTAGATTTGGGTCGGTGGAGGCTGGTGGGGGGGGCTTTTTATAGCCCGTGGCAGATTGTAGGCCCTTCCAGACAGCTCTGATGTTCTTATCCCCGACCTGTTGTTCAATCCTGGCCTTATACAGCCTCTTAGCATGCTGGATGGCTTTGCTGAGTGCGTATTTGGCCCTGGTGTAGGCAGCCTTGGCTCTGCTCCTGTGGGCCACCTCCTTCTCTCTCCTCCGTAGCCTTACTTCCTTATTGAACCATGGCTTACTATTCCCATAAATGACAATATTTTGTCTGGGAATGCAAAGTTCCTCACAGAAGTAGATGTAGGACGAGCATGTGTCTACATACTCATCAAAGTTATTGCATACCAATTTAATAGTTTCCCAGTCTGTAATGTCAAAACAGGCTTGTAGTGTTTCAATTGCAGCGGGTGTCCATTTCTGTACAACCCTTTTGAACGTTTTTTGTCTTTTGAGTAGAGACCGGTATGTGGGGATGAGTTTAATCACAGCATGATCTCCATTGCCAAGTGGTGCGCGCGCACAAGCACGATATGCCTCTTTGATGGAAGAATAGCAATGATCAAGAGTCCGTTCACCCCTGGTGGCACAGCGCACCAACTGATGGTATTTCGGAAGTTCAGATCTCAGATCAGTGTGGTTGAAATCACCCATGACAAATACAGTGGAGTTAGGGAACTTATTCTCAATTTCCGTGATATGATCAGCTAAAAGCTGCTGCGCTGTGTCAGCGTGCGCCTGTGGCTGAACGTAGACACACGCAAGGATAATGGATGATATTTCCCTAGGCGAGTAGAAAGGTTTGCAGTGTATGGCCAGCAGTTCCAGATCGGGGGAACATAATTCAGCAATAACTGTTAAATCGCTGCACCACTCGTTACTCACATAAAAGCAGACACCTCCGCCTTTTGTTTTCCCGGTGGCTGTCGCATCACGGTCCGCTCTAAAGAGCTGATAGCCGGGCAGGTTCACCGCCGTATCAGGAATATTGGAGTGAAGCCAAGTTTCCGTAAAACAGAACGCAGCAATATGGGAATAGTCCTTGTCCGTCTCCAACCTGAGTTGGAGCTCATCCAGCTTGTTGCTGAGTGATCTCACGTTAGCCAGTACTAGTCCAGGTAAAGGTGCACGGAACCCTTTCTTCCCCAAGCGGCGTTGACAGCCAGCTCGATTACCCCTCGCTCTGCTGCGGGCAAGTAGCCTCCATGGACGAACTCTCGAGTGTTTGTATGGGCTACAATCCGTGGAGTTTCTGAGGATATCTGAATGAAGGCCCTGCAAAGCAGGGTGGTAACTAAGGGATGATGATGCGCTGATGTTTAGTAGTTCATCTCGGGTGTAGGTGATTTTCATAATGGCATCGCACGATAGACAAACACGGACATAAACACGGACAAACTTTTCCTCCTGCACGAGATCTCCACGGCCGCCACACAAGCGCCGCACTTCATTGCCAGCTATTTGAAGAACTTGTCTCGTATTTGAAAAACTTGTCTCGTATTTGATGAATTTGTCTCATATTTGAAGAACTTGTCTCATATTATTTGAAGAACTTGTCTCATATTTGATGAATTTGTCTCGTATTTGATGAATTTGTCTCGTATTTGATGAATTTGTCTCATATTTGAAGAACTTGTCTCATATTTGAAGAACTTGTCTCATATTTGAAGAACTTGTCTCGTATTTGATGAATTTGTCTCATATTTGAAGAACTTGTCTCATATTTGAAGAACTTGTCTCGTATTTGATGAATTTGTCTCATATTTGCTGAATTTGTCTCATATTTGAAGAATTTGTCTCATATTTGAAGAACTTGTCTCATATTTGAAGAACTTGTCTCGAATTTGATTAATTTGTCTCATATTTGAAGAACTTGTCTCGTATTTGATGAATTTGTCTCATATTTGAAGAACTTGTCTCATATTTGAAGAACTTGTCTCATATTTGAAGAACTTGTCTGATATTTGCTGAATTTGTCTCATATTTGAAGAACTTGACTCGTATTTGATGAATTTGTCTCATATTTGAAGAACTTGTCTCATATTTGAAGAACTTGTCTCGTATTTGCTGAATTTGTCTCATATTTGCTGAATTTGTCTCATATTTGAAGAACTTGTCTCGTATTTGCTGAATTTGTCTCATATTTGAAGAACTTGTCTCATATTTGAAGAACTTGTCTCGTATTTGATGAATTTGTCTCATATTTGAAGAACTTGTCTCATATTTGAAGAACTTGTCTCATATTTGCTGAATTTGTCTCATATTTGAAGAACTTGTCTCATATTTGCTGAATTTGTCTCATATTTGAAGAACTTGTCTCGTATTTGATGAATTTGTCTCATATTTGAAGAACTTGTCTCATATTTGAAGAACTTGTCTCGTATTTGATGAATTTGTCTCATATTTGAAGAACTTGTCTCATATTTTAAGAACTTGTCTCATATTTGCTGAATTTGTCTCATATTTGAAGAACTTGTCTCGTATTTGATGAATTTGTCTCATATTTGAAGAACTTGTCTCATATTTGAAGAACTTGTCTCGTATTTGATGAATTTGTCTCATATTTGAAGAACTTGTCTCATATTTGAAGAACTTGTCTCATATTTGCTGAATTTGTCTCATATTTGAAGAACTTGTCTCATATTTGCTGAATTTGTCTCATATTTGAAGAACTTGTCTCATATTTGATGAAGTTTGCATCATTAGGGGTTCAAGCATGTAGCGCTGAAACCTTATTGTAATTGTGAAATTTTCCAAGGATCTGCATTCTCCCTAAAAGTGAATGAAACTCTAATGAAAGTTTGAAATGAAGTTGTAAAGTTACTTACAGTTAGTAGAATATTAAAGTGGATCATCGAAATAAAGTGTAACCAATATTTTTTACTGCAAAACAAGTCAGTAAGTATTATTTAAAAACTCATGTCCAGTGTCATAACCACACTTGTACAACAGTTTGAAAAACTCCAATAATGCTCACACTCTTAGAAAAAGTGTCCGATTGGGTTATATAAAATATATAAATATATACTATACTATATAAAGAGCTTGAGGGATCTAGACTGGATTTTAAAGAAACCTTTATGCCCAAAAGGTTCAATATAAGGAGAACTGTCTTAAATAACTGCAGAATACTTTGATTTGCAAAGTGTTTACAAGCTGTTTAATTCATAAAATGTCATTAAAATAGAGAAAATGAATTTAAAAACTAAATTGAAACTAAAGTGATCTCATGATGGAACCCCATATACTATCGTTAACTAAAACTAAAACATTTCTGTTCATTAAAATAAAGCTGAAATAACAAATGTTATGTTTATGTTTATATTTACATGAGTTGTAAAGCCTAAATGAAAACTGGAAATGTTGATAAACGATAAACTGTAATAATATGAAGCACCTGATGGAACATTTAAGGTTCTAGGATCTTTTCTTCTAAGATGAACTGTCCAAAAACACATAGTTCAGTTCATTATGCACACTGACAGAGTTTGTGACGGGTGAAGAAATGCAACATCTCCTGACACATTTTTGTCAAAGTTGACCTTTTAACTGTTTAACTTTTCAGAACGGCATGTCATGCATGAGACGCTGCAGAAGAGGCAAACCTGATGGTGAAAGACGTCCATGCATGTTCACACAGAAGACTATGACACAGCAGTGGATGCAGAAACACGTTTACACCTGTGCAGATGTTGCTCTGAACTTTAATAATACCCTAATAACTCTATTTGTACTGCACGCTACTACACAGTAAAAAACGTTGGGTTATTTGTTTAACCCAACCGTTGGGTTAACGTCAATATGTTGGGTTATTTTTTTAAATCGTTGGGTAATTTCGAGAAATATTCCGATTGTTGGGTTAAAATAACCCACATTTGGGAAGGTACTATACCACGCCATTGTTGGGTTATTAGTTGGGTTATTTTTAACCCACCATTTTTAAGTAAGTAGACGTTTTTGAACATTCAGAAACATTTTGGCTAGTCTGTACGTGCGTTACAACTTCATGAGCGCTACATTTGTTCATCAGAAGCAAATGCTGGGTTGTTTCAACACAATTTTGGGTCAAATATGGACAAACCCAGCCGTTGGGTTAAATTTTTTAATTACATTTTTAACCCAACGTTTGGTTTTTTCCATATTTCACCCAAAATTGTGTTGAAACTACCCAGCATTTTTTAGCGTGTATGTTTATAATGAGTCTGGACCGCTAATATTTCCGCAGAGGACCCAGCCACTGCACTCCACATGCCCTGCGCATTACAGACGTGAACATAATCTCAGAGCAGGACAGAGGAACAGTAATTTGTTGTCCCGCCATGTCCAATGAAAGACAAAAGTGATTTGAACCATGATAGAGTTTCGGTGAGCAATGCCCCCCGGGTTTCCAAACTGCAGGATTTCAATGCGCTCTTTGAAACCAGAAGACATATAACAAAGGAAGCTTTACGAACGGCTCGCTCTCATGAGAACTTCTTATAAGAAACACATTTCATTGCACAAACAAAACGTTCTGCAGCAGAAACACAATCACAACCCTGTTCTGAAGGCCGGCAGAAACCAGTGCAACCCGTTCATACTGTAGATGAGCGGCGCAATGAAAACTGTACCGCAGATCAATGTGTTTTAACTGTAACCTTAAGACGTTGGCTGTAGTGCAACTACATTTCAGTGTCTACATATGTAAGACCAGAAAACTTTGAACGAGCGTTCTATTAACGCTACTGGAAGAATACTTGTTCATAACTTTGAGAGAACCTTCACAAAGCATGTCCTGGTAGCTGGTAGATGAATGCACAGATTCCTGAAGCAAATAAGAAGGTTTCGCATTGTTATTTTAAGGAAAAGTGTGTCCGAATTCCCCTGATGTATTCTGTGTGTAAGTTCCTTCCCGTCGGGGTTCAGGAACACAACGTTACAGAGTCTGCTCTTTTAGGCGTGTTAAATTATATATTATTATCTGTTGATTTAGGGAACTCAAGTACTTTTGCTTTTATATTTAAGTGTGGCATTTGACTAGACCACAGTACTGTTATTTACCGCCCTGATCACTGTGTGGGTGTTAAAGCTTGTGGTCTGGAAACTAGAACTTTCTCAGTCTGTGTGAATGTGTGTTCGTCTAGATTCCCCTGGGATCTGTCCTTGTGTTGTTTCAACACAATTTTAGGTCAAATATGGACAAACCCAAACGTTGGGTTAAAAATGTAATTAAAAAATTTAACCCAACGGCTGGGTTTGTCGATATTTGACCCAAAATTGGGTTGAAATGATTTTTAATAAACAGAGAGAATCGCTTCAGTGTTATGCTGACGTCACTTTGTGCCTTTTACAGTCCCTTGTAGTTAATATCCCTTAAACCTCACCTTTGACACCAAAATGACATATTTAAATGTTTTTTCCTTAAAAAATGTATTCCACCCTTAAAATATTTCGAATGTAACTTGACACCCTTGCCTCATTTAGTATGCGCGGCTCTATGAATATGCAAATGAGCCCCGCCTCCACTCACTCCCTCACTCAGAGATCCACTGGTTGACGATCACACGTTGATCTGATTGGTCAAGGTAGTGTGTGACGTCAG
>NC_136878.1:47760267-47765267 GCF_949152265.1 Phoxinus phoxinus | reverse complement strand
ATAACCGGGCGTTCATATATGAGCCTACCGACTGAAGTTCACGTCCTCCTGATGGCCATGATCTGAGTGTTGTTGACTTTGGATTGGAAAGATCTAGAGGTGAAGTCTTTCCTCCGCTGCACATCAGTCATTTTTGTTTCACTTTATTTTGATGGTCCCTTTAACACGTTCTGTTGACCGTGAGTAATGTTGCAACATGTTTACTAACTCTCATTAGAGTGTTAGTCGAGCATTAGTCGAGCATTAGTAGAGTATTAGTAGAGTATCACTAAAGAATTAGTAGAGTATTAGTAGAGTATTAGCAGAGTATCACTAAAGTATTAGTAGAGTATTAGTAGAGTATCACTAAAGTATTAGTCGAGCATTAGTAGAGTATTAGTAGAGTATCACTAAAGAATCAGTAGAGTATTAGTAGAGTATTAGTAGAGTATCACTAAAGTATTAGTAGAGTATTAGTAGAGTATTAGTAGAGTATTAGTAGAGTATCACTAAAGTATTAGTAGAGTATTAGTAGAGTATTAGTAGAGTATTAGTAGACTGTTAGTAGCAGGGGCGGCTGGCCAATAGAGGGCGCTAGGGCGCCGCCCCCCCCCATGAGCCAGACCACAGTTTATGAGCCACACTCATTAAATAAATAAGTAAATACATACATAAAACATACATACAAATTGTCAGTATTTGTGTGTTTAAGATATTAAATACACCCAGTATATGTGAAAAATATGATAGAAATGAAAAATGTCTGCTTTTTCAACACGTCTCCTCCACCTGCGTGCACGTCTCATCAGCTCTGGGGCGCTGGAGAAATCGCCCCAGAGAGGCGGGTCTGTGGAGCAGCTTAGCCAATTGCTGATTTAAGATATACATGTTTGACATAAACTGTAGCCAATCAGCGAGCTCAAATCTAGTCAGCTATGGGCGCTTCTGTTAGCGCCCCAAACTGCGCGTGCCCGCCCCCACCCGCGCCCGCGCTCATGCGCGCCTATCTTGATCAAGACAGTGGTCTATCGGCCTGGCTAGCTGGATGCGTCATGCTAATGCCTTGTTTTGCTTTCCGTGATTACTTTTTAAAACAACAGGGACAGATCCAACATGGACAGTTACCGAAGTGAGGGATCTGTCTGAGAAAGTAACTAAACTTTTTGAGTTAAATTTCAAATGCAAATGGAAAGTTTGTGCAATTTGTTTGTTTTTGTTTAAGTTCAGTCTTGTAATATGGCATTAAATAATTACTGACTTTTTCACAGAGCACTGGTATCATGCAGTTTGTGTTAAATTATGTTTGGGTGGTTAACAATAATTATTTGTAATATTATAATTATTTTTGGCTTTACAAAGATATGTAATTGTAAAGGCAGTGGTTCTCAAACCGTGAGGTGACAGAAGGTGGTGCGGGAACAAAATGCTGAATTTTGCCGTTCCTTTAACGTTAATACTAACGTTACCTCATCTTAAAATAAGATTTAAACTGAGCATGCATTTCTCTCTGGTTAAATGCTGTAAATACATGACAAATTACCTCATCTTTTGCGGTCAAAACTGTCTGCATTTAAGCAGCGTGTGTGACAGGTCTCGTACAGATTGCTGCCTCAGCAAATCGCGCTATACTGCCGTTCTCAACAATGTATGTTACCTTTGTAAAAGTAGGGATTTAAGTAAGCACTTACTAGCATGAAGAACAAATATAGACACAGGCTGTGCATGGAGATCGATATAATTCAAACTCTCTTCGATACAAAGACATACCCTGTGTGAGTTCTGTGTTTAATGATGATCACATTGAAGATCCACACGATTGCAAAAGTGGCATTGATTTTATACAACAGTTCAACAAACAAAATATTAATATTAAGTGATGTTCATTTTCAACACAGTTGTCACTATTTTTACAATAAATTAATAGCTCCAATGAAAGCCACAGCAGAACTGCAGCACACAGCAATGATTGTGAACGAATCTTTAGAGTCAATGATTCAATGATTAATTCATAAATACAGCCACTTGCTTCGTTACTTAATAAATGACTCGATGACTCATACTGGCAGTTTTAATTTAATATTTAAAAGCATCACTTCGTTTTTACCATCATTGCAAATTTATCCATTTAACTCTTTTTTTTAAATTCAAAGCATTATTTATTTTATAAAGGTATTTGTAAAGGTAAAAATGCACTTGAAAAAAATCGATTTAGGGGGGCAAATATTGTCCCTTACTGAAAAAGGTGTGACTGAAGAGTGGGGGTACGCAGAAGCCTCTTGGGGTACAACTCTAAAAAGTTTGAGAACCACTGGGACTGGGTTAAGGAATAGAACAAAATAAACATCAAAGCACAATACACATACCAAGGGCAAAGTAGGCCTAATACTCCCATGGTTACCAGACTCTTGAAACCGGCTGAATATGACAGCCCCACCTAAGATATTTTTCACCAGCCGCCACTGGTTAGTAGAGTATCAGTAGAGTATCAGTAGAGTATTAGTAGAGTATTAGTATAGTATTAGTAGAATGTTAGTAGAGTATTAGTAGAGTATCACGAAAGTATTACTAGAGTATTAGTAGAGTATTAGTAGAGTATTAGTAGACTGTTAGTAGGGTATCAGTAGAGTACTAGTAGAGTATCAGTAGAGTATCAGTAGAGTATTAGTAGAGTATTAGTAGAGTATTAGTAGAGTGTTAGAAGACTGTTAGTAGAGTATCAGTAGAGTATCAGTAGAGTATTAGTAGAGTATCAGTAGAGTATTAGTAGAGTATTAGTAGACTGTTAGTAGAGTATTAGTAGACTGTTAGTAGGGTATCAGTAGAGTACTAGTAGAGTATCAGTAGAGTATCAGTAGAGTATTAGTAGAGTATTAGTAGAGTGTTAGAAGGGTGTTAGTAGAGTATTAGTAGACTGTTAGTAGAGTATCAGTAGAGTATTAGCAGACTGTTAGTAGAGTATCAGTAGAGTATCAGTAGAGTACTATTAGAGTATTAGTAGAGTGTTAGTAGAGTGTTAGTAGAGTATTAGTAGAGTATTAGTAGTCTGTTAGTATAGTGTTAGTAGAGTATTAGTAGAGTGTTAGTAGAGTACTAGTAGAGTGTTAGTAGAGTACTAGTAGAGTGTTAGTAGAGTGTTAGTAGACTGTTAGTAGAGTATCAGTAGAGTATTAGTAGAGTGTTAGTAGAGTATTAGTAGAGTGTAAGTAGACTGTTAGTAGAGTATTAGTAGACTGTTAGTAGAGTATTAGTAGAGTACTAGTAGAGTGTTAGTAGAGTGTTAGTAGAGTGTTAGTAGAGTATTAGTAGTTTGTTAGTAGAGTATTAGTAGAGTGTTAGTAGAATATTAGTAGAGTACTAGTAGAGTGTTAGTAGAGTATTAGTAGAGTGTTAGTAGAGTACTAGTAGAGTATTAGTAGTCTGTTAGTAGAGTATTAGTAGAGTGTTAATAGAGTACTAGTAGAGTATTATTAGAGTGTTAGTAGAGTGTTAGTATAGTATTAGTAGAGTATCAGTAGAGTATCAGTAGACTGTTAGTAGAGTAGCAGTAGAGTATTAGTAGACTGTTAGTAGAGTATTAGTAGAGTATTAGTAGAGTATTAGTAGAATATTAGTAGAGTATTAGTAGACTGTTAGTAGAGTATCAGTAGAGTATTAGTAGAGTATCAGTATAGCATCAGTAGAGTACTAGCAGAGTATTAGTAGAGTATTGGTAGAGTATTAGTAGAGTATTAGTAGAGTACTAGTAGAGTATTGGTAGAGTACTATTAGAGTATTGGTAGAGTATTAGTAGAGTATTGGTAGAGTATTAGTAGAGTATTGGTAGAGTATTAGTAGACTGTCTGCTTAATATCTGGTAACTTTTTATTTTGATGCTCCTAAACATTCTACTGACTATAAGTGACTTGGCATTGAAGCCTAACCTAACAGTCTACTAATACTCTACTAATACTCTATTAATACTCTACTAATACTGTAATGAGAGTTAGTTGACATACTTATAGTTAGTATAATGTCTAAAGTTGACTATGGAAATAAAGTGTAACCAATGCTTTTATCCAAAGCGACTAACAGTTAACTAAAGTCATCCGTCATTTCTATAGTTTGTGTGAAAAGAAAAGTTCACCCAAAAATGAACATTCCATCATCATTCACTCACCTACCTCTTCCAAAGTCACCTCAGGATAAAGAAAAATAGGTTTATTTTTAAAGTCCCCCTGTAGTCAATCATTTTATCTTTGATCACCAAAATGACATATTTAAGTGTTTTTTCCTTGAAAAAATTTCTTCGTGTCTTAAAATATCTTGAATGTAACTCGACACCCTTGCCTCATTTAGTATGTGTGGTTCTATGAATATGCAAATGAGCCCCACCTCCACTCACTCAGAGATCCACTGGCTGACGATCACACGTTGATCTGATTGGTTACAAGGTAGTGTGTGACGTCAGAAACACCAGCGATTTCAAACCGTGTTTTTGAGACTGTCTTTGGTTCACTGCAGTTTTAAGCAGAAAATACTCAGCAATGCTGTCCACTTATGAACTTACACATGGCTTGTCTTAAAGCGTATGTGGTTTAACTATTTCAGGGATATTGTTCTTACGGAAAAATCATTAGCTGTGATTCAAAAGGCACGAAGCTCCACTGATAAAGTTATTAAAGTTATTGGTGCACTTTTGAAACCACCTGTTTTTGCACAGATCACTTTAACAGCTCTTAAAGGGGAGGGGAGGGGGGTATATAAGCTTATCTTACTAGTAAAATAAGTCTCTGATGTCCCCAGAGTGTGTGTGTGAAGTTTTAGCTCAAAAACCCCACAGATATTTTTATATAGCAAACTGTCACTTATTGAGGGTGTCCCTTTAAATGCAAATGAGCTGCTGCTCCCGGGACAGGGGGCGGAGCTTCAACAGCTTGCACTCACACACACATGCACTGAAAATTTTAAAAACTTTTAGCCTTTTACGTTCAAACCGGAGTCAGACAAAGATGGAGAGACTCAAGAAGACGTGACAACATGTA
>NC_136878.1:47755267-47757767 GCF_949152265.1 Phoxinus phoxinus | reverse complement strand
AGTCGACCAATCACAAGACACTGCTCCAGTCGACCAATCACAACACACTGCTCCAGTCGACCAATCACAAGACACTGCTCCAGTCGACCAATCACAACACACTGCTCCAGTCGACCAATCACAACACACTGCTCCAGTCGACCAATCACAACACACTGCTCCAGTCGACCAATCACAACACATTGCTCCAGAAGACCAATCACAACACACTGCTCCAGTCGACCAATCACAAGACACTGCTCCAGTCGACCAATCACAACACACTGCTCCAGTCGACCAATCACAACACACTGCTCCAGTCGACCAATCACAACACACTACTCCAGTCGACCAATCACAAGACATTGCTCCAGAAGACCAATCACAACACACTGCTCCAGAAGACCAATCACAAGACATTGCTCCAGAAGACCAATCACAACACACTGCTCCAGAAGACCAATCACAAGACACTGCTCCAGTCGACCAATCACAACACACTGCTCCAGTCGACCAATCACAACACACTGCTCCAGTCGACCAATCACAACACACTGCTCCAGCCGACCAATCACAACACACTGCTCCAGTCGACCAATCACAACACACTGCTCCAGTCGACCAATCACAACACACTGCTCCAGTTGACCAATCACAACACACTGCTCCAGTCGACCAATCACAACACGATTTTCGATTCTTACCCCTAGTTATGACTGGCATGGAGCCGTTCAGTAATATCCCTGACATGTTCTGAAGAAGCTGAATGAAAACACCTGTTAAACTGTTTCTCGTTCCGCTTTAGGATTCGGGAAGATTTCCTGGAGATGAAGGAATCCCTGATCACTGTCACATCAGCGGCTCACGCTCGGCTCTTGATGAGCTCAGGTTCGGCACAGATGGCTTTGTCCTGCGGGACGGCGCTCGGCTAATCAGGTCTGACGCGAAGGCCGTGCTCCCGTCCTCCTCAGAGCGCTCAGGATCATCGGGACCGGGAGAGAAAATGGCTTCCAGAAGAAGCGTCACATCTTGAGCACATTGGAGGGGTCAGGAGAAATTAAAGAGCTTCGGCAGAGATGATGAGGGGTTGAAGGTCCGGCCTAAACAAACACGGGCGCCTGGACACGTGTGGCGACTCCGATGTGTTCCGGCCTGGAGTCCCATAACTCGTGCCAGTTCCCGAGTGATGACGTCACCGGTGCGGGGATCAAGGGAAACTAAACGAAAAGCAGCATTGCAGAGGAAGGCAGCGGTTTGACGGGTCAAGACATGGGTTTCAAACTGTTTCTTCGGTGGAACAAAAATATTCCTGCCATATATAATACGCTTCACGTTACACTTTAATAACAAAAATACCCAAATCCTGGGTTGAGCCTCATTTGTAGGGTTATTCTGTCAGTGTTTGGGTCGTGACCCGGTCAGGCGTAACACACTACTGTAGATGAGCATCATCTTTAGACCATGTTTGGTATATAAAATCCTGAAACCTAAAAATGTATGATTATTTGTGATTAAATTATTAAAATTGGTGATTATTATTATTATTAATATTTTTTAAATACCATTGTTTTTGCCTATTCATGTCTTTAGTTGTTTTTTATTGAATCCCGGTGTCCTCTACATATCTGACCCGGACCACAATCCCAGTCTGGAGCCGCACGGGTATATCTGTGGCAATAGCAACTATACAGCGTATGGGTCACAATTATACATTTTTCTTTTATGCCAAAAATCATGAGGATATTAAGATCATGTTCCATGAAGATATTTAGTAAATGTCCTACCGTAAATATATAAAACATGTATTTGTGTGAGTGAATGCGGCACAATCGTGAACATAAATGCACAACTTTAAAGGAGATTTTCTCAATGTTTACATTTTTTTGCTCCTCAGATTCCAGATTTTCAATAGTTGTGTCTCGACCAAATATTGTCCTATCCTAACACACCACACATCAGTGGAGAGATTATTTATCCAGCTTTCAGATGATGTTTAAATTTAAATTTACAAAAAATTTACACATAAGACTGGTTTTCACATATGAATCAAATATATATATTTTTAAATGTTATTTTAAACATGTTTTCTTATGCTTTGAACACTGTCTGACACTAAACCTGTTCTGATCCGTGTCTCTGAGAGAGATAACTGAGAGATGTCAGGCTCCTGTGAGGGAGAAGTCACTGAACTTTGCTTTAGGTGTAAACCGGCTTCTAATTGAATGTCATTAACCTGAGGGTGGTCGAAGCAGGGGTGCAGACGAGAACCAATCAGAAGCCTTGAACCCCCAGTAGATGGAGATGGATGTGTTGTTTGTTTTAGTTTGGGGCAAGAACATATTTTACACCGAAGAGGTGACAGGGCTGTGTGAGTTATGCTTCTGAAGCGATCGGCTCGCTGTCTCACCCTCAGCAGGACTGGACTTGCTGTGACACACACACACACACACACACACACACACCCGGCCAACTGTGTCCCAGGGCAAGTTCCAGTCAGGGTGACGCGTGTGTTTCTGCAAGA